>NW_022168750.1:0-34548 GCF_008728515.1 Papio anubis
ATCCCTTTGCAGATTCCATGAAAAGAGCGTTAGGAAACTGCTCCATGAAAAGAAAGTTGTAACTTTGTGGGATGAATTCACAGATCACAAAGAAGTTTCTCAGAAAGCTTCTTTCTAGCTTTTATCTGAGGATATTTCCTTTGTCACCTTAGGCTTGAATGAGATCCAAAATATCCCTTCTGAGATTCCCCAAAAACAGTGCTACCAAACTGCTCCATGAAAAGGATCATGTATCTCTGTGAAATGAATTCACACATCACAAAGTAGTTTCACAGAATTCTTCCTTTTGGTTTTTGCCTGAGGATGTTTCGTTTGTCACCATAAGCTTCATTGCGCTCCAAAATATCCTATTCCAGATTCCATGAAAACAGTGTTAGCAAACTGCTCCATGAAAAGAGTGGCATACCTGTGAGCTGAATTCACACATCAAAAAGCAATTTCTCAAAGAGCTCTTTTCTAGTTTTATCTGTGGATATTTCCTTTCTCACCATAGGTCTCAACTTGCTCCCAAATATCACTTTGTAGATTCCACAAAAACAGTGTTAGCAAACTGCTCCATAAAAAGAAAAGTGTTACTCTGTGAGATGAATACATATGTCACAAAGAAGTTTTTCAGAAAGCTTCTTTCTAGTTTTTATCTGATTATATCTCCTTTGTCACCATAGGTTTCAAGGTGATCGAAAATATCCCTTCCCAGATTCCCCAAAAACAGTGCTACCCAACTGCTCCATGAAAGGAATCGTGTAACTCTGTGAGATGAATTTGCAAAACACAAAGCAGTTTCTCAGAAAGCTTCTTTCTAGTTTTTGTCACAGGATATTTCCTTTTTCACCAGAGGCCTCAATGCGCTCATGAATATCCCTTTGAAATTTCCATGCAAACAGTGTTAGCAAACTGATCCATGAAAAGAAAGGTGTAAATTGGCGAGATGAATTCACACATCACATAGCAGTTTCTCAGAAAATTTCTTTTTTGTTTTTGTCTGAGGATATTTCCTTTGTCACCATAGGTTTCCATGGGCTCCCAAATATCCTATTGCAGAATCCCCCAAAACATTGCCACCAGATTACTCCAAGAAAAGAATGTTGTAATTCTGTGAAATGAATTCAAACATCACCAAGTGGTTTCTCAGTAAACTTTTACTAGTTTTTATCTGAGGATATTTCCTTTTTCACCATATTCCTCTAAACGCTCTTAAATAACGCATTGCAGATTACACAAAAAATGTGTTAGCAAACCTCTCAAAGAAAAGAATGGTGTAACTTTGTGAGATAAATTCACATATCACAAAGCAGTTTCACAGAAAGATTCCTTTTGGTTTTTATCAGAGGATATTTTCTTTGTCACCAGAGGCTTCAATGTGCTCCAAAAAATCCTATTGCAGGTTCCATGAAAACAGTGTTATCAAACTGCTCAATGAAAAGAATGGTGTAACTCTGTAAGATGAATTCACACATCACAAAGCTGTTTCTCAGAAAGCTTCTTTCTAGTTTTTACTTGAGTATATTTCCTATTTCACCATGGGCCTCAATGGGCTCCCAAATATTCCTTTACAGATTCCACAAAAACAGTGCTATCAATGTTCTCCATGAAAAGAAAGGTTTACCTCTGTGAAATGAATTCACACATCACAAATAACTCTCTCAGAAAACTTCTTTCTAGTTTTTATCTGAAGATATTTCTTTTGTCACCATAGGCTTCAATGCAATCCAAAATATCCCTTCTCAGATTCTGCAAAAACAGTGCTACCAAACTACTCCAGGAAAAGAATCCTGCAATTCTGTGAGATGATTTAGCACATCACAAAGCAGTTTTTCAGCAAGCTTCTTTCTAGTTTTTTCTGAGGATATTCCCTTTGTCACCATAAGCTTCAATTTGCTCTGAAACATCCCATTGCAGATTCCAACAAAACAGTGTTAGCAAACTGCTCAATGAAAAGAACAGTGTTACTCTGTGAGGTGAATTCACACATCACAAAGCAGTTTCTCAGAAAGATTCTTTGTCGTTTTTATCTGAGTATATTTCCGTTGTCACCATAGGCATCAATGTGCTCCCACATATCCTTTTGCAGATTTCACGAAAACAGTGTTATCAAATTGCTCAATGAAAAGAACAGTGAAACTCAGTAAGATGAATTCAAACATCACAAAGAAGTTTCTCAGAAAGCTTCTTTCTAGTTTTTTTCTGAGGTTATTTCCTTATTCACTATAGGCCTCAGTACGCCCACAAATATCTATTTGCAGATTCCATGAAAACAGTGTTAGTAAACTGCTCCATGAAAGAAAGGGGTAACTCTGTGGGTTTAATTCACACATCACAAAGAACTTTCTCAGAAAGCTTCTTTCTAGTTTTTATCTGAGAATATTTCCTTTGACACCATAGGCTTAAGTGTGATCCAAAGTATCCCTTCTCAGATCCCCAAAAACAGTGCTACCAAACTGATGCATGAAAATAATCATGTAACTCTGTGAGATGAATTAACATATCGCATATCAGTTTCTCAGAAACTTCTTTCTGGTTTTTATCTGAGGATATTTATTGTGTCACCATAGACTTCCCTGTGCTCCTAAATATCCAATTGCAGATTCCATGAAAACAGTGTTAGCAAACTGCTGTAAGAAAAGAATCATGTACCTCAGTGTGATGAATTCACACATCACAATGCAGTTTCTCAGAAAGCTTCTTTCTAGTTTTTATCTGAGGATATTTCCTTTGTCACCATAGTCTTCAATGCAATTCAAAATATCGCTTCCCAGATTCACCAAAAACAGTGCTACCAAACTTCTCCATGAAAAGAATGGTGAAACTTTGTGAGATGAATTCACACATCATAAAGCTGTTTCTCAACAAGCTTCTTTCTAGTTTTTATCTGAGGATATTTCCATTTTCACCATAGACCTCAACTCACTCCCAAATGTCCCTTTGTAGGTTCCACAAAACAGTGTTAGCAAACTGCTTCATGAAAAGAATGGTGTTATTCTGTGAAATGAATATACACATCACAAAGAAGTTTCTCAGGAAGCTTTCTAATTTTTATCTGAGAATATTTCCTTTCTCACCTTATGCTTCAATGCGATCCAAAATGTCCCTTCTCACATACCCCCAAAAAAGTGTTACCAAACTGCTCCATTAAGAGAATTGTGTAACTCTGTGAGACAAAAATCACACACTGCAAAGCTGTTTTTCAGAAAGCTTCTTTCTAGATTTTCTCTGAGGATACTTCCTCTTTCACCATAGGCCTCAATGCACTCCCGAATATCCCATTGCAGATTCCAGGGAAAAAGTGTTAGCAAACTTCTCAATGAAAAGAACAGTGTAACACTCTGAGATAAATTCACACATCACAAATAAGTTTCACAGAATTCTTCTTTTTGGTTTTTATCTGAGGACACTCCTTTGTCACCATACCCTTCAATGCACTCCCAAATATCTTATTGCAGATTTCAAGAAAACCATGTTATCAGATTGCTTAATGAAACAAAAGGTATAATTCTGTAAGGTGAATTCACACGTTACAGAGCAGTTTCTCAGAATGTTTCTTTCTAGTTTTTTTCCAAGGATATTTCCTTTTTCAGTATAGGCCTCAGTGCACTCCCAAATATACCTTTACAGATTCCACGAAAATCATGTTAGCAAACTGCTCCAGGAAAAGAAAGATATAACTCTTTGAGATGAGTTCACACATCACAAAGAAATATCTCAGAAAGCTTCTTTCTAGTTTTTATCTGAGGATATTTCCTTTGTCACCATATTCTTAATTGCAATAGAAAATAACCCTTCTCAGATTACCAAAAAACAGGGCTACAAAGCTGATCAATGAAAAGAATCATGTAACTCTCTGAGATGACTTAATACATCATGATGCAATTTCTCAGAAAGCTTCTTTCTAGTTTATGTCAGAGGATATTTCTGTTGTCACCAAAGGCTTCAATCCTCTCCAAAATATCCTGTTGCAGATTCCATGAAAACAGTGTTAGCAAATTGCTCCATGAAAAGATTGATGTAACTCTGTGAGATGAGTTCACACATCACTAAGCAGTTTCTCAGAAAGCTTCCTTCTAGTTTTTATCTGAGAATATTTCTTTTTTCACCATAGGTCTCAACTCGCTCCCAAATATCACTTTGTAGATCCACAAAAACAGTGCTAGCAAACAACTCCATGAGAAGAAAGGTGTTACTCTATAAGATGAATACACCCATCACAAAGAAGTTTCCCAGAAAGTTTCCTACTAGTTTTTATCTGATTATATTTCCATTGTCACCCTGGGCTTCAATGCAATCCAAAGTATCCCTTCTCAGACTCCCCAGAAACAGTGCTACAAAATTGCTCCATGAAAAGAGTGGTGTAGCTCTGTGAGATGAATTGATACATAACAAAACGTTTCTCAGAAAGCTTCTTTTTAGTTTTTATCTGAGGATATTTCCTTTTTCTCCATATTCCTCAATGCTCTCCAGAATATTCCATTGCAGATTCCATGAAACAAGTGTTAGTAAGCTTCTCAACAAAAGGAACGGTGTGACTCTGTGAGTTGAACTGACACATCACAAAGCGCTTTCACAGAAAGATTCATTTTGCTTTTTATCTGAGGATATTTCCTTTGTCACAATAGACCTCAATGTGTTCCCAAATATCCTATTGCAGATTCCAAGAAAACAGTGTTATTAAACTGCTCAATGAAAATAACAGTGTAACTCTGTGAGAGGAATTCACAGATAACAAAGCAGTTTCTCAGAAAGTCTCTTTCTAGTTTTTATCTAAGGATATTTCCTTTTTCACTATAGGCCTCAAAGCACTCACAAATATCCCTTTGCAGATTCCACGAAAACAGTGTTAGCAAACTGCTCCAGGAAAAGAAAGGTGTTCCTCTGTGAGATGAATACATACATTACAAACAGGTTTCTCAGAAACCTTCTTTCTAGTTTTTATCTGACGATATTTCCTTTGTCATCATTGGTTTCAATGCAATCAAAAATATCCCTTCTCAGATTCCTCAAAACAGTGCTACCAAACTCCACCATGAAAACAGTTGTGTAACTCTGTGAGATGAATTCACAAATCACAAAGCAGTTTCTAAGAAAACTTTTTTTGTTTTTATCTGAGGATATTTCCTTTGTCACCATAGGCTTCAATGTAATCCAAATTATTCCTTCTCAGATTCCCCAAAAACAGTGCTACCAAACTGCTCCATGGAAAGTATTGTGCAACCTTGTGAGATGAAATAACACATCACCAAGTGGTTTCTCAGAGGCTTCTCTGTAATTTTTTTCTGAGGTTATTTCCTTTTCCACCCTAGGCTTCAATGCGCTCCCAAATATCCCTTCTCAGACGGCGCAAAAACAGTGATACCACAGTGACCCCTCAACAGAAACACTTAGCTCTGTGAGATGAATGCACACATCACAAAGAGGATTCTCAGAAAGTTTCTCTCTAGTTTTTAATCTGAAAATATTTCCTTTCTCCCCACTGGACTCTGTGTACTCCAGAATATCCCTTTGCAGATTCCACAAAAACAGTGTTACCAAACAGCTCAATGAAAAGAAAGGTCTAACTCTGTAA
The DNA here is from genome assembly GCF_008728515.1 of Papio anubis. Lineage (NCBI taxonomy): Eukaryota > Metazoa > Chordata > Mammalia > Primates > Cercopithecidae > Papio > Papio anubis. The sequence continues at coordinate 5,558 of NW_022168750.1, forward strand.
GATGAATTCACCCATCACAAAGCAGTCTCTCAGAAAGCTTCTTTCTAGTTTAAATCCGAAGATATTTCCTTTTTCACCATAGGCTTCAATGTCCTCCAAATATTTCCTCTCAGATACCACAAAACAGTGATGCCGAACTGCTCAATCAACAAAAAGTTTAAACTCCATGAAGTGAATACACACATCACAAAACCCTTTCTCAAAAATCTTCTCTCCAGTTTTTATCTGAAGTTATTTCCTTTTTCACCATAGGCCTCTAGGAGCTTCTGAATAACCCTTTGCAGATTCCTTAAAAACAGTGATAGCAAACTGCTCAAAGAAAACAATGGTGTAACTCGGTGTGGTGAATTCACCCATCACAAAGAAACTTCGCAGAATGCTTCTTTGTAGTTTTTATCTCAGGGTATTTCCTTTTCCACCATCAACTTCCATGCACTCCCAAATATCCCTTCTCAGGCACCACAAAAACAGTACTACCAAACCGATCCTTGAAAAGAATCATGTAACACAGTGAGATGAATTAACACATCACAAAACGGTTTCTCAGAAAGCTTCTTTCTAGTTTTCATATGAGTATATTTACTTTGTCACCATCAGCTTCAATGTGCTCCAAAATATCCCTTTGTAGATTCCAAGAAAACAGTGAGAGCAAACTTCACAATGAAAAGAACAGTGTAAATCTGTGAGATGAATTCACACATCATAAAGCAGTTTCTCAGAGTTCTTTCTTTTTGATTTTTATCTGAGGATATTTCCTTTTCCACCAGAGGCTTCAATGTGCTCCCAAATATCCCTTCTCAGACACCACAAAAACTTGATGCGAAAGTGCTCCCTCAACAGAAATGTATAGCTCTATGAGACAAATGTACACATCACAAAGGAGTTTCTCTGAAAGCTTCTCTCCAGTTGTTACCTGAAGAATTTTCTTTTTTCATGTCAGGCCCCTATGTGCTCCAAAATATCCCTCTGCAGATTCCACAAAAACAGTGCTAGCAAACTGCTCCATGAATAGAATGATGTAATTCTGTGAGATAAACTGAACCATCACAAAGCAGTTTCTCAGGAGGCTTCTTCCTAGTTTTTATATGAGGATATTTCCTTTTCTACCATAGGCTTCAATGTGCTCCCAAATATCCCTTCTCTGACACCACAAAAACAGTGAGGCCAAAGTGCTCTCTCAACAGAAACTTTTAGCTTTATGAGACGAATGCACATATCACAAAGGAGTTTTTCCAAAAGCTTCTCTCCAGTTGTTACCTGAAGAATTTTCTTTTTTCATCTTAGGCCTCCCTGCACTCACAAATATTCCACTGCATATTCCACAAAAACAGTCCTACCAAACTGTGTTACCAAACTGATCAATGAAAAGAAAGGCATAACTCTGTGGGTGAATTCACTTACCACAAAGCAGTTTCTCACAAAGCTTCTTTCTGGTTTAAATCTGAGGATATTTCATTTTTCACCATAGGCTTCAATGTGCTCCCAAATATCTCTTCTCAGATATCACAAAAACTGTGATGACGAACTGCTCAATCAACAAATGGTTAAACTCTGCGAGATGAATAGACCCATCAAAAAACCGTTTCTCACAAAACTTCTCTCCAGTTTTTATCTGAAAGCATTTCCTTTTTCAATGGAGGCCTCTAGGAGCTCCTGAATATCCCTTTGTAGAGTTCATATACAGAGTGCTACCATACTGCTCTAAGTAAATAAATGTGTAACTCTGTGTGATGAACTCACCCATCACAAACAAATTTCTTGGAAAACTTTCTAGTTTTTATCTGAGGATATTTCCTGTTCCACCATCTGCTTCTTTCTAGTTTAAGTCTCAGGATATTTCCTTTTACAACATTGCAGATTCCATAAAAACAGTGTGATCAATCTGCTCCATGAAAAGAATCGTGTAATTCTGTGAGATGAACTCAAAAATCACAAAGCAGTTTCTCAGAAAGCTTCTTTTTAGCTTTTGTCTGAGGATATTTCCTTTGTCACCCTAAGCTTCAATGCACTCAAAAATATTCCACTACAGATTCCAAGAAAACAGTGTTAGAAAACTGCTCAATGAAAAGAAGAGTGTAACTCTGTGAGATGAATTCACACAGCAGAAAGCAGTTTCTCAGAAAGCATCCTTTTGGTTTTTATTCGAGTATATTTCCTTTTTCACTATAGGCTTCAATGCACTCCCAAGTATCCCTTCTCAGAAACCACAAAAACAGTGATGCCAAAGTGCTGCCTTGACAAAAACATTTAACTCTGTGAGATGAATGCACACTTCACAGAGGAGTTTCTCAGAAAGCTTCTCTCAAGTTTTTACCTGAAGATATTTCCTTTTTTTGCCATTGGACTCTATGCACTCCCAAATATCCTTTTGCAGATTCCACAAAAGCTGTGTTAACAAACTGCTCAATGAAAAGAAAGGTGTGACTCTGTGAGATGAATTCCCCATCACAAAGCAGTTTATAAGAAAGCTTCTTTCTATTTGAAATCTGAGGATATTTCCTTTTTAAACACGGACTTCAATGTTCTTCAAAATATCTCCTCTTAGATACCACAAAAACAGTGATACTGAATTGCTCAATCAACAAAAAGGTTAAACTCTATGAGATGAATACACACATCACAAAACCGTTTCTCGAAAAGCTTCTCTCCAATTTTTATCTGAAGTTCTTTCCTTTTTAACCATAGGCCTCTAGGAGCTCATGAATATCCCTTTGCAGATTCCATAAAAACAGTGCTACCAAAATGCTCAAAGAAAACAAATGTGTAACTCTGTGTGATGAAATCACCCATCACAAAGAAATTTCTTGGAAAGCTTCTTTCTACTTTTTATCTGGGGTTATTTTCTTTGTCACCATAGGCTTCAATGTGCTCCCAAATGTAATATGGCAGATTCCAAGAAAATAGTGTTATGAAAGTGCTCAATGAAAAGAACAGTGTAACTCTGTGAGATGAATTCACACATCAAAAAGCAGTTTCTCAGAAAACTTCTTTCTCATTTTTATATGAGGATATTCCCCTTTTCACTATAGGTCTCAATGCACTCCCAAAGATCCCTTTGCAGATTCCATGAAAAAAATGTTAGAAAACTGCTCCATGAAAAGAAAGGTGTATCTCTGTGAGATGAATTCATAAATCACAAAGAACTTTCTCAGACAGTTTCTTTCTAATTTTATCTGAGGATATTTCCTTTGTCACCATAGGCTTCAATGCAATCCAAAATATCCCTTCTCAGATTCTCAAAACCAGAGCTACCAAACTGATCCCTGAAAAGAATCGTGTAACTCTGTGAGTTGAATTAACACTTCACAAAGCAGTTTCTTTGAAAGCTTCTTTCTAGTTTTTATATGAGGATATATCCTATGTCACCATAAGCTTCAATGCTCTCTGAGATATCCCATTGCAGATTCCAAGAAAACAGTGTTAATCTACTACTCAATGAAAAGAACAGTGTAACTCTGTGAGATGAATTCACACATCATTAAGCAGTCTCTCAGAAAGCTATTTTCTAGTTATTATTTAAGGAGATATTTTTATCCTTTTTCACTATAGGCTTCAGTGTGCTCCCAAATATTCTATTGCAGATTCCATGAAAACAGTGTTAGCATGAAAAGAACAGTGTAACCCTGTGAGATGAGTTCACATATCACAAAGCAGTTTCTCAGAAAGATTCTTATTGGTTTTTATCTGAGGATATTTTCTTTGTCACCATAGGCTTCAATGTGTTCCCAAGTATCCTATTACATTTTCCATGAAACCAGTGTTATCAGACTGCCCAGTGAAAAGTATGGTATAACTCTGTGAGATGAATTAACACATCACAAAGCAGTTTCTCAGACAATTTCTTTCTAGTTGTATCTGAGGATATTTCCTTTTTCACTGTAGTCCTCAATGTGCTCCCAAATATCCCTTTGCAGATTCCACGAAAACAGTGTTAGCAAACTGCTACATGAAAAGAAAATGAACCTCTGTGAGATGAATTCACACATCACAAAGAAGTTTCTTAGAAAACTTCTTTCTAGTTTTTATCTGAGGATATTTCCTTTGTCACCATAGACTTCAATGTGATTCAAAATATCCCTTTGCAGATTCCGTGAAAACAGTGTTAACCTATTGCTCAATGAAAAGAACAGTGTACCTCTGTGAGATGAATTCACACATCACAAAGCAGGTTCTCAGAAATCTTCTTACTAGTTTTTATCTGAGAATATTTCTCTTTTCACCACAGGCCTAACTGCTCTCCCAAATATCCCTTTGTAGAATCCATGAAATCTGTGTTAGCAAACTGCTCCCTGAAAAGAAAGATGTAACTCTGTGAGATGAATTCACACATCACAAAGAACTTTCTCAGGAAGCTCCTTTCTAGTTTTTATCTGAGGATATTACAATTACCGCATTTACCTCAATGTGCCTGCAAAAAGCCCTTTGCAGATTCAACGAAAATAGTGGTATCAAACTACTCCATAAAAAGAAAGGTGTAATTCTGTTAGCTGAATTCACACATCACAAACCAGTTTCTCAGAAAACTTTTGTTTGATTTTTATTGGATGATATTTCCTTTGTCACCGTAAGCTTCAATACGCTCCAAAATATCCTACTGCAAATTCCACAAAAACAATGTTATCAAACTGCTCAATGAAAAGAACAGTGTAACTCTGTGAGATGAATTCACACATCAGAAACCAGTTACTCAGAAACTTCTTTCTAGTTTTTATCTGAGAATATTTCTTTTTTCACTATAGGCCTTAAACCGCTCCCAGATAGCCCTTTGTAGATTCCATGAAATCAGTGTTAGCAAACTGCTCCATGATAAGAAAGGTGTAACTCTCTAAAATGAATTAACACATCACAAAGCAGTTTCTGAGCAAGCTTCTTTCCACTTTTTATCTGAGGATATTGCCTTTGTCACCATAGGCCTCAAAGCGATTCAAAATATCCCTTCTCAGATTCCCCAAAAACACTGCTACCAAACTGATCCACGAAAATGATCATGTATCTCTATGGGATGAATTAACACATCACAAAACTGTCTCTCAGGAAGCTTCTTTCCTGTTTTTACATGAAGATATTTCCTTTGTGAACAGAAGCTTAAATGTGCTCTGACATATACCATTGCAGATTCCAAGAAAACAGTGTTAGAAAACTGCTCATTGAAAAAACAGTGTAACTCTGCAAAGTGCATTCACACATCACAAAGCAGCTTCTCAGAAAGCTTCTCTCTAGTTTTTATCTGAGGATGTTTCCTTTATCACCATAGTTTCCAAAGCGCTCCCAAATATCCCTTTGCTGAATTGAAGAAAACAGTGTTAGCAAACCACTCCATGAAAAGAAAGGTGTAACTCTGTGAGATGAATTCACACACCACAAGGAAATTTATCAGAAAGTTTTTTCCTAGCTTTCATCTGATTTGTCACCATAGGCTTCAATGCAATCAAAAATATCCCTTCTCAGATTCCCCCAAAACAGTGCTAACAAATGATCCATGAAATGAATCGTGTAACTCTTTGAGTGAATTAAAACTTCACAATGCTGATTCTGAGAAATCTTCCTGCTAGTTTTTATAAGTAATTTTTTCCGTTTTCACCATGAGCTTCAAAGTGCTCCAAAATACAAGATTGCAGATTAAATGAAAACAGTGTAAGCAAGCTGCTCAATGCAAAAAACAGTGTAACTCTGTGAGATTAATTCAGACAACACAAAACAGTTGCTCTGAAAGCTTCTTTCTAGTTTTTATCTGAGGATATTTACTTTTTCACCATAAGCATCAATTTTCACCCAAATTTCCCTTTGTACATTCCACGAAAACAGTTTTAGCACACTGCTCCATGAAACGAAAGGTATAACTCTATGAGAATAATTCACACATCACAAAGAACTTTCTCAGACCGCTTCCCTCTAGTTTTTATCTGAGGATATTTTCTTTGTCACCATAGGCTTCAATGTGATCCAAAGTATCTCTTCTCAGATTCCCCAAAAACAATGCTACCGAACTGATCCATGAAAAGAGTCGTGTAATTCTGTTAGATTAACTAACACTTAACAAAGTGGTGTCTCAAAAAGGATATTTCCTTTGTCACCTTAGGCTTCAATATGCTCCAAAATATCCTATTGCAGAATCATGAAAACAGTGTTATCAAACTTCTCAATGAAAAGAGCGGTGCAACTCTGTGAGATGAATTCACACAATGCAAAGCTTTTCTCGGAAATCTTCCTAGTTTTTATCTGAGGATATTTCCTTTATCACCATAGGCCTCAAAGCACTCCAAAATATGTCTTTGCAGATGCCACAAAAACACTGTTAGCACAATGCTCCATGAAAAGAAAAGTGTATCTCTGTGAGAAGAATTCACACATCATGAAGAACTTTCTCAGAAAGCTTCCTTCTAGTTTTTATCTGAGGATATTTCCTTTGACACCATAGGCTTCAGTACGATCCAAAATATCCCTTCTCATGTACCCCAAAAACAGTGCTATCAAAGTGATCCATTGAAAGCATCATGTAACTCTGTGACATGAATTCACAAATCCTAAAGCAGTTGCTCATAATGCTTCTTTCTAGTTTTTGTCTGAGAATATTTCCTTTGTCACACTAAGCTCCAAAGTGCTTCGAAACATCTGATTGTAGATGCCAAGAAAACACTGTTAGCAAGCTACTCAATGAAAAGAACAGTGTAAATCTGTGAGATGAATTCATACATCACAATATAGTTTCTCAGAAAGCTTCTTTCTAATTTTTATCTGAGGATATTCTCTTTTTCACTATAGGCCTCAATGTGCTCCCAAATATCCCTGTGCAGATTCCACGAAAACAATGTTAGCACACTGCTCCATGAAAAGAAAGTTGTAACTCTGTGAGATGAATTAACATATCAAAAAAAGGTATCTCAGAAATCTCTCTAGTTTTTCTATGAGGATATTTCCTTTTCCACCATAGGTCGCAAAGTGCTCCCAAGTACCCCTTTGCAGAGTCCACGAAAACAGTGTATGCAAACTGCTCCATGAAAAGAAAGATATACCTCTGTGAGATGAATTCACACATCACAAAGAAGTTTTTCAGAAAGCTTCTTTCTAGTTTTTATCTGAGGATATTTCCTTTGTCCCCATAGGCTTTATTGCGATCCAAAATATCCCTTCTCAGATTCCCCATAAACAGTGGTACCAAACTGCTCCATGAAAAGAATTGTGTAACTCTGTGAGATGAATTCAAAAATCACCAAGCAATTTCTCAGAAAGCTTCTTCCTTGTTTTTGTCTGAGGATATTTCCTTTGTTACCATAAGCTTCAATGTGCTCTACAATACCCCATTGCAGATTCCAAGAAAGCAGTGTTGGAAAACTGCTCAATGAAAAGAACAGTGTAACTCTTTCAGATGAACTGACACATCACAAAGCAGTTTCTCTCAATATTCTTACTAGTTTTTGTATGTGGATATTTCCTTTTAAACCATAGGCTTCAATGTGCTCCCAAATATCCCTTCTCAGACACCACAAAAACAGTGATGCCAATGTGCTCCCTCAACAGAAACATTTAGCTCTATGAGATGAATGTACATATCACAAAGGATTTTCTCTGAAAGCTTCTCTTCAGATTTTACCTGGAGAATTTTTTTTTCACCTTAAGCCTCTATGTGCTCCCAAATATCCCATTATAGATTCAACAAAAACAGTGTTACCAAACTCCTCAATGAAAAGAAAGATTTAACTCTGTGAGATGAACTCATCCAACACAAAACAATCTCTCAGAAAGCTTTTTTCCAGTTTTTATCTGAGGATATTTCCTTTTTCTCCATAGGTTTCTCTGTGCTCTGAATATCCCTTTGCAGATTCCACAAAATCAGGATTAACAACTCAATCAATGAAAAGAATGATTTACCTCTGGGAGATGAATTCACCCATCACAAAGAAATTTCCCTGAAAGCTCTTTTCTAGCTTTCATCTGTGCAGCATATTTACTTTTCCACCATCAGCTTCAATGCATTACCACATATCCCTTCTCAGACACCACAAAAACAGTGATGCCAAACTGCTCATTCAACAAAATGGTTTATCTCTGTGAGGTGAATACACACATCACAAAACAGTTTCTCAAAACCTTCTTTCCAGTTTTTATCTGAAGATATTTCCTTTTTCACCATCAGTCTCTATGAGCTCCGGAATATCCTTTTGCAGAGTCCCCAAAAACAGTGCTACCAAACTGCTCAATGAAAAGAAGGGTGTAATTCTGTGAGGTGAATTCACCCATCAAAAAGCAGTTTCTCATAAAGCTTCTTTCTAGTTTTTAATCTAAGGACTTTTTTTTTTTCAATGTAGGCCTGAATGCACTCCCAAATATCCCTTCGCAAATTCCAGGAAAGGAATTTTAGCAAACTGCTCCATGAAAAGAAAGGTGTAACTCAGTGAGATGAACTCAAACATCACAAAGAACTTTCTCATAGGGTTCTTTCTAGTTTTTATCTGAGTATATTTCCTTAGTCACCAAAGGTTTCAATGTGATCCAAAATATCCCTTCTCAGATTCCCCAAAAAGAGTGCTACAAAACTGATCCATGAAAAGGATAGTGTAACACTGTGAGCTGAATTAACACATCACAAAGCTGTTTCTCAGAGAGCTTCTTTCTAGTTTTTATATAAGGATATTTCCTTTATCACCATAAGTTTCAGTGCGTTCCTAAATATCACATTGCATATTCCAAGGAAACAGTGTTAGCAAACTGATCAAAGAAAAGAACAGTGTAACTCTGTGAGATGCATTTACACACCAGAAGGCAATTTCTGAGAAAGCTTCTTTCTAGTTTTCATGTGAGGATATTTCCTTTTTCACCATAGGCCTCAAAACGCTCACAAATATCCCTTTGCGCATTCAAAAAAAACAGTGTTAGCAAACTGCTACATGAAAAAAAGGTGCAACTCTGTGAGATGAATTCCCAAATCATAAAGCAGTTTCTCAGAAAGTTTCTTTGTGGTTTTTGTCTGAGGATATTTCCTTTGTCACCATAGGCTTCAATGCACTCCCAAATATCCTATTGTGGATTCCACAAAAATAATGTTATCAAACTGCACAATGAAAACAACAGTGTAACTCTGTGAGATGAATTCAAACATGATGAAGTAGTTTCTCAGGTATCTTCTTTCTAGTTTTTAATTGAGGATATTTCCTTTGTCACCATAGGCTTCAATGTGACCAAAAATATCCCTTCTCAGATTCCCCAAAAACGGTGCTACCAATCTGTTCCATGAAAAGAATGGTGTACTTCTCTGAGATGAATTCACATATCACAAAGATGTTTCTCAGAAAACTTCTTTCTAGTTTATATCTGAGGATATTTCCTTTTTCAGCATGTTAATCAATGCACTCCCCAATATCCCATAGCAGATTAAATGAAAAAAGTGTTAGCTAACTTTTCAATGAAAAGAGCGGTGTAATTCTGTGAGATGAATTCACAGATCACAAAGCAGTTTCACAGAAAGCTTCTGTTTGGACTTTTATCTGTGGATATTTCCTTTGTCACCATAGGCTTCAATGCACTCCAAAATATCCTATTGCAGATTGCACAAAAACAGTGTTATCAAATCCCTCAATGAAAAGAATGGTGAAACTCTGTAAAATGAATTCATACATCACAAAGCTGTTTTCCAGATGGCTTCTTTCTAGCTTTTATCTGAGTAAAGTTCATTTTTTAGTATACACATTAAAGGGCTCCAGAATATCCAACTGTAGATTCCATGAGAACAGTATTAGCAAACTGCTCCAGGAAAAGAAAGGTGTAACTCTGTGAGATGAATTCACACATCACAAAGAACTTTCTCAGAAAGCTTCTCTCTTGTTTTTATCTGAGGATATTTCCTTTATCACCATAGGCTTCAATGCTATCCAAAATATCCCTTCTCAGGTTCCCCAGAAAGAGTGCTACCAAACTGCTCCATGAAAAGAATGGTATAACTCTGTGAGATGAATTTACACATCACAAAACTGTTTCTCAGAAAGCTTCTTTCTAGTTTTTGTATGCAGATATTTCCTTCTAAGCCATAGGCTTCAATGTGCTCCCAAATATCCCTTCTCAGATACCACAAAAACAGCGATGCCAAAGTGCCTCCCTCAATAGAAACATTTAGCTCTATGAGATGAATGCGCACATCACAAAGGAGTTTCTCACAGAGCTTTTCTCTAGTTTTTACCTGAAGATATTTCCTTTTTCGTAATTGGACCCTATGCGCTCCCGAATATCCCTTTGCAGTTTCCACAAAGACAGTGTTATCAAACTGCTCAATGAAAAGAAAGGTGTAACTCTGTGAGATGAATTCACCCATCACAAAGCAGTTTCTCAAAAAGCTTCTTTCTAGTTTAAATCTGAGGATATTACCTTTTTCACCATAGGCTTCAATGTGCTCAAAAATAACTCATCTCAGATACCACAAAAACAGTGATGCCAAACTACTCAATCAACAAAAAGGTTAAACTATTTGAGATGAATACACACATCACAAAACTGTTTCTTGAAAAGTTTATCTCCAGTTTTTATCTGAAGTTAATTCCACCGTAGGCCTCTAGAAGTTTCTGAATATGCCTTTGCAGATTCCGTAAAAACAGTGTACCAAACTGCTCAAAGGAAACAAAATTGTAACTCTCTGTGATGAAATCAGCCATCACAAAGAAATTTCTCAGAAACCTTCTTTCTAGTTTTTATCTCGGGATATTTCCTTTTCCACTATCGGCTTGCATGTGCACCCAATATCCCTTCTCACATACTGCAAAAATAGTGATGCCGAAGTGCTCTCTCAACAGAAAGCTTTATCTCTATGACATGAATGCACACATCACAAAGAAGTTATCAGAAACTTTCTCTCCCATTTTGTCCTGAAGATAATTCCTTTTTCAACTTTGGACTGCATCTGCTCCCAAGTACCCCTTTGCATATTCCACAAAAACAGTGTTAACGAACTGCTCAATGAAAATAAAGATTTACCTCTGTGAGATGAATTCACCCATCACAAAACAGTCTCTCAGAAATCTTCTTTCTACTTTTTATCTGTGCATATTTATTAATCCACCATCAGCCTCAATGCACTCCCAAATATCCCTTCTCAGAAAAAACAAAAACAGTGATGCCAAAGTGTTCAATCAAGAAAATGGTTTATCTCTCTGAGATGAATGCACACATCACAAAACAGTTTCTCAAAAACCTTCTCTCCAGTTTTTATATGAAGATATTTCTTTTTTCACCATAGGCCTCTATAAGCTCCTGAAAATCCCTTTACAGTTTCCCCAAAAACAGTGCTACCAAACTGCACAATGAAAAGAAAGATGTAACTGTGAGATGAATTCACCCATCACAAAGTAGTTTCTCAGAAATCTTCTTTATAGTTTTATTTGAGTGAGAATATTTCCTTTTTCATCAAAGGCCTCAAGGTGCTCCCAAATATCCCTTTGCAGATACCAGGAAAGCAGTGTTAGCAAACTGTTCCATGGAAAGAAAGGTGTAACTCTGTGAGATAAGTTCACACATCTCAAAGAACTTTCTCAGAAAGCTTCTTTCTAGTTTTGATCTGAGGATATTTCCTTTGTCACCATAGGCTTCAATGCAATTGAAAATATACCTCCTCAGATTCCCCAAAAACAGTGCTAACAAACTGATCCATGGAAAGATTCGTGCAACTATGTGAGATGAATTAACACATCACAAAGCAGTTTCTCAGAAAACTTCTTTCTAGTTTTTTACAGGAGGATACTTCCTTTGTCACCATAACCTTCAAAGCACTCCGAAATAGCCCATTGTGGATTCCAAGAAAACAGCACTGCAAACTGCTCAATGAAAAGAAAGGTGTAACTCTGTGTGGTGAATTCACACATCACAAAGCAGTTTCTCAGAAAGCTTCTTTCTGTTTTTTATCTGAGGATATTTAGTTTTTCACCATAGGCATAAAAGTGCTCAAAGTGTCCCCTTGCAGATTTCACGAAAACAGTGTTTTCCAACTGCTCCATGAAAAGAAAGGTGTAACTCTGTGAGTTGAATTCACACATGACAAAGAACATTCTGATAAAGCTTCTTTCTAGTTTTTATCTGAGGAGATTTCCTTTCTCACCATATTTTTCAGTGCGATTCAAACTACCCCTTCTCAGATTCCCGAAAAACAGTGCTACCAAACTGATCCATGAAAAGAATCATGTAACTGTGTGAGATGAATTAAAACATCACAAAGTGGTTTGTCAGAAAGCTTCTTTCTAGTTTTTATCTGAGTATATTTCCTTTGTCACCATATGCTTCAATGTGCTCCCAAATATCCTTTTGTAGATTCCACAAAAACAGTGTTGGTAAAATGCTGAATGAAAAGAACAATGTAATTCTGTGAGATGAATTCACTCACCACCAAGCAGTTTCTCAGAAAGATTATTTCTCGTTTTTATCTGAGAATATTTCTTTATTCACTATGGGCCTCAATGTGCTCCCATATATTCCTTGGCAGATTCCACAAAAACAGTTTTAGCAAACTATGGATGAAAAGTAACGTGTAACTCCGTGAGATGAATTCACAAATCACAAACAACTTCCTCAGAAAGATTCTTTCTAGTTCCTATCTGGGGATATTTTCTTTTCCGCCATAGTCCTCAATGCACTCCCAAATATCCCTTTGCAGATTCCATGAAAACAGTGTTAGCAAACTGTTCTATGAAAAGAAATGTGGAACTCTGTAAGATGAATTCACAGATCACAAAGAACTTTCTCAGAAAGCTTATTTCTAGTTTTTATCTGAGGATATTTCCTTTGTCACCATAGGCATCAATGCAATCCAAAATATCCCTCTCAGATTCCCCAAAAACGGAGCTAACAAACTGTTCCATGAAAAGAACAGTGTAACTTTGTGAGATGAATTCACATATCACAATGTGCTCTCTCACAAAACCTCTTTCTAATTTTTATATGAGGATATTTCCTTATTCACCATACTCTTCAATGCGCCCTTGAATACCCCATGGAAGAATAAATGAAAAAAGTGTTAGCAAACTGCTCAATAAACAGAATGGTGTAACTCTGTGATGTGAATTCACACCTCACAAAGTAGTTTCATGGAAAGTTCTTTTTGGTTTTTATCTGAGGATAGTTCCTTTGTCACCATAGTATTCAATCCACTCCGACATATCCTATTACTGATTCCACAAAAACAGTGTATCAAACTGCTCCATGAAAAGAAAGGTGTAACTCTGTGAGATGAAATTACACATCACAACGAAATTTCTCAGAAAGCTTCTATCTAGTTTTTATCTGAGGATATTTCCTTTTTCACCATAGGCTTCAATGCTACTGAAAATGTTCCTTCTAAGATTCCCCCAAAACAGTGTTACCAAACTGTTTCGTGAAGAGAATTGAACTCTTGGGAATGAATTCACAAATCACAAGGCAATTTCTCAGAAAGCTTCTTTCTATTTGTTGCCTGAAGATATTTCGTTTGTCACCCTAAGGTTCAATGCTCTCTGAAAAATCCCATTGCAGATTTCAAGAAAACAATGTTAGTCAACTGCTCTATGAAAAAACGATGTAATTCTGTGAGATGAATTCACACATCACAGGGAACTTTCTCAGAAAGCTTCTTTCTACTTTTTATATGAGGATGTTTAATTTTTCACCATAGTCATCAATGTGATCTAAAACATCCTTTCTCATATTCCCCAAAAACAGTGTTACCAAACAACTGCATGGAAAAAATCGTGTAACACTGTGAGATGAATTAACACATCACAAAACCATGTCTCAGAAAGCTTCTTTCTAGTTTTTATATGAGGTTATTTCCATTGTCACCATAAGATTGAATGCACTCCGAAATATCAGATTGCAGATTCCAAAAAAACAGTGTAAGCAAACAGCTCAATGAAAAGAACAGTGTAACTCTGTGAGATGAATTCACTAATCACAAAGCAGTTTCTCAGAACCCTTCTCTAAAGTTTTTATCTGAGGATAATTCCTTTTCAAAATAGGCCTCAAGGCACTCCCAAATATCCCTTTGCATATTCCAGGAAAACATTGTTAGCAAACTGCTCCATGAAAAGAAAAGTGTAACTCTGTGATGTGAATTCACATTTCACAAAGAACTTTCTCAGAGAGCTTTTTTCTAGTTTTTGTCTGAAGATACGTCCTTTGTCACCATAGGCCTCAATGCAATCCAAAATATTCCTTCTCATATTCCCCCAAAACAATGCTACCAAACTGCTCAGGGAAAATAATCATGTAGCTCTGTGAGATGAATTCACAAATCACAAAGCAGTTTCTCAGAAATCTTATTTCTAGCTTTTGTATTAGGATATTTCCTTATTCACCATAGGCCTCAATGAGGTTGCCAATATCCTTTTCCAGATTCCATGAAAACAATGTCACCCAACTGCTCCATGAAAACACTGGTGTAAATCTGTGATATAAATTAATACATAAGAAAGCGGTTTCTCAGAAAGCTTCTTTTTGGTTTTTTGTCTGAGGATATTTACTATGATACCATAGGCTAAATGCACTCCCAATTATCCCGGCCCGCGGGATCGTCGAAGCAGGCCCTGGAGGAGGGAGTGGGAATTTGGGGGACAAGAGACACGAGAAATGGAGACAAGACAGTGCTCTGATCAAGTCTCGTTTAATGGCAGTAATGCAGTGCCTTATATACACTTGGAGGGGAAGGGGTTGGGCCAGAGGCGGAGATGATCTCATCGCAGAGGGCATGACCAAATAGGTATTGGTTTCTCTGGTCGAAGGTCATGTTGCACCTGCGCTGTCAGTTGGTAATTTTCCCGGGCGCGGGATGGTGCCTGCGCTACAAAGTAACAATTTTCGCGGCCTCGGGGAAAAACAAGTGAAGAAGAAGCAGGAAGAGCGCCATCTTTTATGAGGTATTGATACAAAAGAGAAACAACAAATCTAGGGAGGAGGTAGAAGGTGGAAAGGAATAGAGCTCGGGCGTTTAATCATTATTATTTTTTGCTATGGCCGGGGCGCGCAGCTCCGGACACCCAATTATCCTATTGCAGATTCCACGAGAACAATGTTAGCAAACTGCTCCAAGAAAAGAATCGTGTAACTCTGTGAGCTGAATTCACACATCACAAAGAAGTTTCTTACAAAGCTTCTTTCTCGTTTTTATTTGAGGATATTTTCTTTGTCAACTTAGGCTTTAATGCGATTCAAAATATCCCTTCTCAGATACCACAGAAACAGTGTTGCCAAACTGCTCCATGAAATGAATGGTGTAATACTGTGAGATGAATTTACATATCCCAAGGCTGTTTCTCAGAAAGCTTCTTTCTTGTTTTCATCTGAGGATATTTCCATTTTTACCATATTCCTCAATGTGTTCCTGAATATCCAAATTGCAGATTAAATGAAAATAGTGTTAGCAAATTTCTCAATAAAAAAAAACTTTGTAACTTTGTGAGATGAATTCACACATCACAAAGCAGTTTCACAGTAGGTTTCTTTTTGGTTTTTACCTGAGGATATTTCCTTTGTCAACATAGACTTCAATGTGCTCCAAAATATCCTATTGCAGATTCCATTAAGCAGTGTTAGCAAACTGATAAATGAAAAGAACAATGTAACTCTGTGGGATGAATTCACATATTGCAAAGCAGTTTCTCAGAAAGCTTCTTTCTAGTTTTTATCGGAGGATATTATCTTATTCACTATCGACCTCAATGTGCTCCCAAATAGTCCTTTGCAGATTCCATGAAAACAGTGTTAGCAAACTACTCCATGAAAAGAAAGGTGTAACTCTGGGAGATGAATTCACACATCACAAACAACTTCCTCACAAAGCTTCTTTCTAGTTTTTATCTGAGGATATTTCCTTTTCCACAGTAGGCTTCATGCACTCCCAAATATCCCTTCTCAGACACCACAAAAACAGTGATGCCAAATTACTCCCTCAACAGAAACGTTTAGATCTATGAAATGAATGCAAACATCACAAACGAGTTTCTCAGAAAACTTCTCTCCAGTTTTTACCTGAAGATATTTCCTTTTTTGCCATTGGACTCTATGCACTCCTGGATATCCCTTTGCAGATTCCATAAAAACAAATTCCAAACTGCTTAATGAATAGAAATGGGTAACTCTGAGAGATGAATTCAGACATCCTGAAGAAGTTTCTCAGAAAGCTTCTTTCTGGTTTTTATCTGAAGATATTTCCTTTGTCACCACAGGCTTGAATATACTCCAAAATATCAGATTGCAGATTCCAAGAAAACAGTGTAAGTAAACTGCTTAATGAAAAGAACGGTGTAAATCTGTAAGATGAATTCACACATCACAAAGCAGTTTCTCAGAAAGCTTCTTTCTAGTTTTTTATCTGGGGGTATTGCGTTTTCACCATAGGCCTCAATGCGCTCCCCAAAATCACTTTGCAGTTTCCATGAAAAGAGTGTTAGCAAACTGTTCCATGGAAAGAAAGGTGTAACTCTGAGAGATGAACTCACACATCACAGAGAACTTTCTCAGAAAGCTTCTTTCTAGTTTTTATCTGAAGATATTTCCTATGTCACCATAAGCTTCAATGTGCTCCAAAATATCCCGTTGCAGATTCAAAGAAAACAGTTTTAGCAAACTGCTCCATGAACAGAACAATGTAACACTGTGAGATGAATTCACACATCACAAAGCAGTTTTCAAAAGCTTTTTCTGGTTTTTATCTGAGGATATTTCCTTTCTCACCATAAGCGTCAATGCGTTCCCAAATATCCCTTTGCAGATTTCACGAATAAAGTGTTAGCAAACTGTTGCATGAAAAGAAAGCTGTAATTCTGTGAGGTGAATTCACACATTGCAAAGCAGTTTCTCAAAAGGCTTCTTTGTAGTTTTTATCTGAGAGTATTTAGTTTTTCACCATATGTCTCATTGTGCTCCCAAATATCCCTTTGCAGATCACAGGAAAACAGTGTTAGCAAACTGCTCCATCAAAAAAAGTGTAAATCTGTGAGATGAATTCACATATTATAAATAACTTTCTCAGAAAGCTTCTTTCTAGTTTTTATCTGAGGATATTTCCTTTTTCCCCATAGGCTTCAATGCAATCCTGAATATCACCACTCAGATTCCCCAAAAACAGTGCTACCAAACTGATACATGAAAATAATATTGTAACTCTGTGAGATGAATTCGCAGATCACAGAGTATTTCTCAGAAAGCTTCTTTCTAATTTTTGTCTGAGAATATTTCCTTTGTCAACATAAGCTTCAATGGGCTCAGAAATATCACATTGCTGATTCCATGAAAACAGTGTTAGCAAACTGCTCAATTGAAAGAACAGTGTAACTCTGTGAGATGAATTCATACATTACAAAGCAGTTTCTCAAGAAGCTTCTTTGTAGTTTTTATCTGAGAGTATTTAGTTTTTCACCATAGACTTCATTGTGCTCAAAAATATCCCTTTGCAGATTAAACGAAAACAGTGTCAGCAAACTGCTCCATCAAAAAAAAAAAAGTGTAACTCTGTGAGATGAATTCACATATCACAAAGAACTTTCTCAGAAAGCTTCTTTCTAGTTTTTATCTGAGAATATTTCCTTTTCAACCATAGGCTTCAATGAGAACTAAAATATACCTTCTCACATACCCCAAAAACAGTGCTACCAAACTGATCTATGAAAAAATTGGTGTAACTCTGTGAGATGAATTAACGTATTAGAAAGCGATTTCTCAGAAAGCTTCTTTCTACTTTTTCTATGAGAATATTTTCACTGTTACCATGAGCTCCAATGTGCTCCAAAATATCCCATTGCAGATACCAAGAAAACAGTGTTAGCAGACTGCCCACTGAGAAGGACCATGTAATACTGTGAGATAAATTCACAAATAACAGAGCAATTTCTCAGAAAGCTTCTTTCTAGTTTTTATCTGAGGATATTTCCGTTTTCACCACACACTTAAATGCGATCCAAAATATCCCTTCTCAGATTCCCCAAAAACAGTGCTATAAAACTGCCATATGAAAAGAATCATGTAACTCTGTGAGATGAATTCACAAATCATGAAGAAGTTTCTCAGAAAATTTCTTTCTAGTTTTTGTCTGAGGATGTGTCCTTTGTCACCATAAGCTTAAATGCCCTCTGAAATATCCCATTGCAGATTCCATGAAAATAGGATTAAGAAACTGCTCAATGAAAAGTACAGTGTAACTCTGTGTGATGAATTCACACATGACAAAGCAGTTTCTTGGAGAGCTTCTTTCTAATTTTTATCTGAGGATATATCCTTTGTCACCGTAGGTTTCAAAGAGATCCAAAATATTCCTTCTCAGATTACGCATAAACAGTGCTAACAAACTGCTCCATTAAAAGATTCGTGTAATTCTGTGTGATGCATTCACAAATCAGAAAGCAGTTTCTGTGAAAGCTTCTTTCTAGGTTTTGTCTGAGGATATTCCCTCTGTCACCATAAGCTTCAATTCGCTCTGAAATATCCCACTGCAGATTCCACAAAAACAGTGTTAAGAAACTGCTCAATGAAAAGAACAGTGTAACTCTGTGAGATGAATTCACATATCACAGAGTGGTTTCTCAGAATGCTTACTTCTAGTTTTTATACATCACTATAAGCTTCAATGTGCTCAAAATATCCCATTGCAGATACCAAGGAAACAGTTGTAGCAAATTGCTCAATGCAAAGAACAGTGTGACTCTGTGTGAGATGAATTCACACATCTCACAGCAGTTTCTTAAAAAGCTACTTTGAAGTTTTTATTTGAGGGTATTTCCTTTGTCCCTATAAGATTAAAATGTGCTCCAAAATATTTCATGGCAGATTCCAACAAAACAGTGTTAGCAAACTGATCAATGGAAAGAACAGTGTAACTCTGTGAGATGAATTCACACATCACAAACCAGTTTCTCAGAAATCTTACTTTAAGTGTTTATCTGAGGATACTTGCTTTTTCACCATAGGTCTGAATATACTCCCAAATATCCCATTTCAGATTTCACAAAAACAGTGTTAGAAAATTGCTCCATGAAAAGAAATCTGTAACTCTCTGAGGCAAATTCACACATCACAGAGAACTTTCTCAGAAAGCCTCTCTCTAGTTTTTTCTGAGGATATTTCCTTTGTCACCATAGACCTCAATGTGATCCAAAATATCCCTTCTCAGATTCCCCAAAAACAGTGCTACCAAATTGCTCCATGACAAGAATCATGTAAGTCTGTGAGATGAATTCACAATTCACAAAGCAGTTTCTTAGAAAGCTTCTTTCCATTTTTTGTCTGAGGCTATTTCTTTTTTCACCATAGGCCTCAATATGCTCCCATATATCCCTTTGCACATTTCACTAAATCAGTGTTATCAAACAGCTCAATGAAAAGAGTAGTGTAACTCTGTGAGATGAATTCAAACATCACAAAGCAGTTTCTCAGAAAATTTCTTTCTGGTTTTTATCTGAGGATACTTCCTATTTCACCATAGGCTTCAATATTCTACCAAGTGCTGCTTTGTTGATATCACAAAAATAGTGTCAGCAAACTGCTCCATGGAAAGAAAGGTGCAACTCTGTGAGGTGACTTCATAATTCACAAAGAACTTTCTCAGAAACCTTGTTTCTAGTTTTTATCTGAGGATATTTCTATTTTCACCATAGACCTCAATGCACTCCAAAATATCGCTTTGCAGATTCCAAGAAAACAGTGTGAGTAAACAGCTCCATGAAAAGTAAGGTGTAACACTGTGAGATGAATTCACACATCGCAAAGAAGTTTCTCAGAAAGATTCTTTCTAGTTTTTATCTGAGGATATTTCCTTTGTCACCATAGGCTTCAATGTGATCGAAAATATCCCTTCCTGATACCCCTAAAACAGTGCTATCAAACTGACCCATGAAAAGAATCGTGAAACTCTGTGAGAAGAATTCACAAATCACAAAGTAGTTTCTCAGAAAGCTTCTTTCTTCTTTTTGACTGAGGATACTTTCTTTGTCACCATAAGCTTCAATGTGCCCCGAAATACCCCATTGCAGATTCCATGAAAACAGTGCTAGCAAACTGCTCAAGAAGTAGAACAGTGGTACTCTGTGAGATGAATTCACACATCACAAAGAAGTTTCTAAGAACGTTTCCTTCTAGTTTTTATCTGAGAATATTTCCTTTGTCACTATAGGCTTCAAAGAGAATCAATGTATCCCTTCTCAGATACCCCAAAAACAGTGCTATCAAACTGATCCATGCAAAGAATAATGACACTCTGTGAGAAGAATTCAAAAATCAAAAAGAAGTTTCTCAGAAAGCTTCTTTCCAGTTTTTATGTGAGGATATTTCCTTTGTCACTATAAGCTGCAATGCACTCCAAAATATCCCAGTGCAGATTCCAAGAAAATAGTATTAGCAAACTGCTCAATGAAAAGAACAGTTTAACTCTGTGAGATGATTTCTCACGTCATAAAGCAATTTCTCAGAAAGTTTCTTTCTAGTTTTTATCTGAGGACATATCCTTTATCACTATAGGTCCCAATGCACTAAAAAATATCCCTTTTCAGATTCCACGAAAACAGTGTGAGTAAATCTCTCCATGAAAAGAAAGGTTTAACTCTGTGAGATGAATTCACACATCACAGGAAGCAAGAAGTTTCTCAGAAAACTTCTTTCTAGTTTTTATCTGAGGATAATTATTTTGTCACCGTAGACTTCAATGCGATCCAAAGAATCCCTTCTCAGATTCCCCAAATACAGTGCTACCAACTGTTCCATGAAAAGAATCCTGAAACTCTGTGAGAATTCACAAATCACAAAACAGTTTCTCAGAAAGCTTCTTTCCAGTTTTTGTATGAGGATATTTCCTTTGTCACTATAAGCTGCAATGCGCTCTGAAATATCCCAGTGCAGATTCCAAGAAAATAGTGTTAGCAAACTGCTCAATGAAAAGAACAGTTTAATTCTGTGAGATGATTTCTCACGTCATAAAGCAATTTCTCAGAAAGTTTCTTTCTAGTCTCTATCTGAGGATATGTCCTTTATCACTATAGGTCCCAATGCACTAAAAAATATCCCTTTTCAGATTCTACGAAAACAGTGTGAGTAAATCTCTCCATGAAAAGTAAGGTTTAACTCTGTGAGATGAATTCACAAGTCACAAGAAGTTTCTCAGAAAGTTTCTTTCTAGTTTTTATCTGAGGATAATTATTTTGTCTCCATCGACTTCAATGCAATCCAAAGAATCCCTTCTCAGATTCCCCAAATAGAGTGCTACCAACTGTTCCATGAAAATAATCATGAAACTCTGTGAGAAGAATTCGCAAATCACAAAGCAGTTTCTCAGAAAGCTTCTTTCTAGTTTTTATCCGAGGATACATTGTTTTTCACCGTAGGCCTCAATAAGCTCCCAAATATCCCTTTGCAGACTCCACGAAAAGAGTGTTAGCAAACGGCTCCATGAGAAGAAAGGTGTAACTCTGTGAGATGAATTCACACATCACAAAGCAGTTTCCCAGAAAGCTTCTTTCTGCTTTATATCTGAGGATATTAACTTTATCAACATAGGCCTCAATATGCAGACAAATATTCCTTTGCAGATTCCACGAAAACAGTGTTAGCAAACTACTCCATGGAAAGAAAGGTGTATCTCTGTGAGATAGTTGACACATCACAAAGAAGGTTCTCAGAAAGCTTCTTTCTAGTTTTTATCTCAGGATATTTCCTTTGTCACCATAGGCTTCAATGCAATCCAAAATATCCCTTCTGAGATTCCCTAAAAGCAGTTCTATCAAACTACTCCATGAAAGGTAAGGTGTAACTCTGTGAGATGAACTCACAAATCAAAAAACAGTTTCTCAGAAAATTTGTTTTTGGTTTTTATCTGAGGATATGTCCTTTATCACAATGTGCTTCAATGCACTCCCGAAAATCGTATTGCAGATTCCATGAAAACTGTTATCAAACAGATCAATGAAAAAAACGGTATAACTCTGTGACATGAATTCCCTCATCACAAAGCAGTTTCTCATAAAGTTTCTTTCTAGTTTTTATGTAGGATTATATTGTTTTTCTCTGTAGGCCTCAATGTGCTCCCAAATATCCCTTTGCAGATTCCACGAAAAGAGTGTTAGCAATTGGCTCCATGAGAAGAAAGCTGTAACTCTGTGAGGTGAATTCACACATCACAAAGAACTTTCTCAGAAAGCTACTTTCTCAGAAAGCTTCTTTCTAGTTTTTATCTGAGGATATTTACTTTGTCACATGGGCTTCAATGCGATCCAAAATATCCGTTCTCAGATTCAACAAAAACAGTGCCACCAAAATGCTCCAAGAAAGGAATCGTGTAACTCTGTCAGATGAATTAACACATCAGAAAGCATTTCCTCAGAAAGCTTCCTCTAATTTGTACATGAGGATATTTCCTTTGTTACTGAAAGCTTCAATATGCTCTGAAATATCCCTTTGCAGATTCCACGAAAACTGTGTTCCCAAACTGCTCAATCAGAAGTCCTTTTTAACTCTTTGAGATGAATTAACACATCAGAAACCCGTTTCTCAGAAAGCTTCTTTCTAGTTTTTATCTGAGGATATTTCCTTTTTAATCATAGGCTGCAATGTGCTCCGAAATATCCCTTTTCAGATTCCACGAAAACAGTGTTAGCAAACTGCAACTTGGAAAGAAAGGTGTAACTCTGTGAAGTGAATTCACATATCACAAAGAAGTTTCTCAAAAAGCTTCTCTCTAGTTTTTTTCTGAGGATATATCCTTTGCCACCATATGTTTCAAAGACATCCAAAGAATCCCTTCTCAGATTCCCCGAAAACAATGCTACCAAACTGATCTGTGAAAAGAAAGGTGTAACTCTGTGAGATGAATTAAAAATCACCTAGTAGACTCTCAGGAAGTTTCTTTCTAGTTTTTGTCTGAGGGTATTTCCTTTGTCACCATAAGCTTCAATGCAATCAGAATTATCCCTTTGCAGATACCAAGAAAACAGTATTAGCAAACTGCTCAATGAAAAGAACAGTCTAGCTGTGTGAGATCAGTTCACACATCACAAAACAGTCCCTCAGAAAACTTCCTTTTGGTTTTTGTCTGAGGATATTTCTTTTGTCACCATAGGTTTCAATGAGTTCCCAAATATCTGGTTGCAGTTTACATGAAGACAGTGTTATCAAACTGCTCAATGAATAGAACGTTACACACATGTGAGATGAATTCACACATCACAAAGAATTTTCTCATAAAGCTTCTTTCTAATTTTTATCTGAGGATATTTTCTTTGTTACCATAGGTTTCCATGCAATCCAAAATGTCCCTTCTCAGATTCCTCAAAAATAGGGCTACCAAACTGATCCATGAACACCATTGTGTAATTCTATGAGATGAACTCACCAATCACTAAGTAGTTTCTAAGAAAGATTCTTTCCAGCTTTTATCTGAGGGTATTTCCTGTGTCACCATAGTCTTCAATGCCCTCCCAAATATCCTATTGCAGATTCCACAAAAACAGTGTTAGCAAACTGTTCAATGAAATGTACAGTGTAACTATGTGAGATGAATTCACACATCACAAAGCAGTTTCTCAGAAAGCATCTTTCTAGCTTTTATCTGAGGTATTTCCTTTTTCACCATAGGCCTCAAAAGTTTCCAAATGTCCTTTTACAAATTCCATGACAACAGTGTTGGCAAACTGTTCCATGAGAAGGACAGTGTAATTTTGTGAGATGAATTCACACATCACAAAGGTCTTTCTCAGAAAACTTATTTCTACGTTTTATCTGAGGATATTCCCTTTGTCACCATAAGCTTCCATGTGCTCCAAAATGTTCGATTGCAGATTCCAAGAAAACAGTGTTAGCAAACTGCTCAATGGAAACAATATTGTAACTCTCTGAGATGACTTTACACATCACAAAGCAGTTCCTGAGAAAGCTTCTTTCCAGTTTTTATGTGAGGATAGTTCATTTTTCACCACAGGAGCCAATGCACTCCCAAATATCCTTTTCCAGATTCCATGAAAGCAGTGTTAGCAAACGGCTCCATTAAAAGAAATGTGCAACACTGTGAGATGAATTCACACACCATGAAGAAGTTTCTCATTAGACTTGTTTCCAGTATTGATCTGAGAATATTTCCTTGTCACCATAGGCTACAAAGCAATTGAAAATATCTCTTCTCTGATTCTGCAAAAACAGTGCTACCAAACTGATCCATAAAAGAATCCTGTAACTCTGTGAGGTGAATTAACCCATCACAAAGCAGATTCTCAGAAAGAATTCTTCTAGTTTTTATATGAGGATATTTCCTTTGTCACCATAAGCTCCAATGTGCTCCAAAATATCCCACTGCAGATTCCAGGAAAACAGCGTTAGCAAACTCCTCAATGAAAAGAACAGTGTAGCTCTGTGAGATGAATTCATACATCACAAAGCAGTTTCTCAGAAAGCTTCTTTCTGGTTTATATCTGAGGATATTTACTTTTCAACATAGGCCTCAATGTGCTCACGCATATCCCTTTGCAGATGTCACAAAAACAGTGTTAGGAAACTACTCTTGGAAAGAAAAGTGTAACTCTGTGAGATGAATTTACACATCACAAAGCAGTTTCTCAGAAAGCTTCTTTTTGTTTTTTGTCTAAGGATATTTCCTTTGTTGCCATATTCTTCAATGCACTCCAAAATATCCTATTGCAAATTCCATGAAAAGAGTTTCAGCAAACTGCTCCAAGAAAAGAATCGTGCTACTCTGTGAGATGAATACACACATCACAAAGTAGTTTCTCAGAAAGCTTCTTTCTAGTTGTTATTTTCAGGTATTTCCTTTGTCACTGTAGGATTTAATGCGATACAAAATATCCCTTCACAAATTCTCCAAAAACAATGCTACCAAACTGCTCCATGAAAAGAATCATGTAACTCAGTGAAATGAATTCAGAAATCACAAAGTAGTTTCTAAGAAAGATTCTATCTAGTTTTTCTCTGTGGATATTTCCTTTTTCACCATAGGCCTCAAAGTGCTCGTGAATATCCCATTGAAGATTCCACGAACATAGTGTTAACAAACTGCTCCATGAAAAGAAAGGTGTAAATCTGTGAGATGCATCCACACATCAAAAAGCAGAGTCTTGGAAAGATTCTTTCTAGTTTTTATCTCAGGATTTCCTTTTCTACCATAGACCTCAACTCGTTTCCAAATATCCTTTTGTAGATTCCACGAAAACAGTGTTAGCAAACTGCTCCATGAAAAGAAAGGTGTTACTCTGTGAGATGAATACACACATCACAAAGAAGTTTCTCAGAAAACTTCTTTGTAGTTTTTACCTGAAGATATTTCCTTTGTCACCATAGGCTTCAATGTGATCAAAAATATCCCTTCTCAGATGACCCAAATACGGTGCTACCAAACTGCTCCATGAAAAGAAAGGTGTAACACCATGAGATGAATTCATACATCACAAAGCAGTTTCTCAAAAAGATTTTTTCTAGTTATTGTTTGACAATATTTCCTTTGCCACCATGACCTTCAATGCACTCCAAAATAACCTATTGCACATTACAAAAAAACAGTATTAGCAAACTACTTAATGAAAAGAACACTGTTACTCTGTGAAATGAATTCACACGTCACAAAGTAGTTACTCACAAAGTTCTTTTTGGTGTTTATCTGAGGATAGTTCCTTTGTCATCATAGGCTTCAATTCAATCCAGAATATCCTTTCTCAGATTCCCCAAAAACAGTACCTCAAAACTGATCAATGAAAAGAATCATGTAGCACCGTGATATGAATTAACACATCACAAATTGGTTTCTCAAAAAGCTTCTTTCTACTTTTTATCTGAGGATATTACCCTTTACACCATTGACCTCAATACACTTCCAAATATACCTTTGGAGTTTCCTCGAAAACAGTGTTAGCAAGCTGCTCCATGAAAAGAATGGTGTTACACTATGAGATGAATTCACACAACACAAAGCAGTTTCTCAGAAGGCTTCTTTTTGGTTTTTATCTGAGGATATATCATTTGTCACCATGGGCTACAATGTGATCTAAAGTATCCCTTCCAAGATTCCCCAAAAACAGTACTACCAAATTACTCAATGAAAAGAATTGTAGAGCTCTGAGAGATGAATTCAGAAATCACAAGATAGTTTCTCAGAAAGCTTATTTCTAGTTTTTGTCTGAGGATGTTTCCTTTGTCACCATAAGCTTCAGTGTGCTCCAAAATATCCCATTGCTGATTCCAAGTAAACAGTATTAGCAAACTGCTCAATGAAAAGTACAGTGTAACCCTGTGAGATGAATTCACACATAACAAAGCAGTTTATCAGTAAACTTCTTTTTGGTTTTATCTGAGGATATTTCCTTTATCACCATAGGCACCAATGCGCTCCCAAATATCCTATTGCAGATTCCACGAAAACAGTGTTATCAAACTGCTCAAAGGAAGAAAAGTTGTGACTCTGTGGGATGAATTCACACATCACAAGGCAGTTTCTCAAAGAGCTTCTTTCTATTTTTTATCTGAGTATATATCCTTTTTCACTATAGGTGTCAATGGACTCCCAAATATTCCTTTGCAAATTTCATGAAAACAGTGTTAGCAAATGTGCTCCATAAAAACAAAGTTGTAACGCTGTGAGACGAATTCACACATCACAAAGAAGTGTCTCAGAAAGTTTCTTTCTAGTTTTTATCTGATTATATATACTTTCTCACCATAGGCTTCAATGCAATGTAAAGTATCCCTTTACAGATTTCCCAAAAACAGTGCTATCGAACTACTTCATGAAAAGAAAGGTAAAACTCTCTGAGATGGATTCAAAAATCACAAAGCAGTTTCTCAGAAAGCTTCTTTCTTCTTTTTGTCGGAGGATATTTCCTTTGTCACCATAAGTTCCAATACACTCTGAAATATCCCATTGCTGATTCCAAGAAAACAGTGTTACCAAACTATTCAATGAAAGGAACCGTGTAAATCTGTAATATGAATTCACATATCACAATGCTGTTTCTCAGAAATCATCTTTCCAGTATTTATCTGAGGATATTTCCCTTTTCTCTATAGGCCTGAAGGCACTTTCAAATATCACTTTGCAGTTTCCAAGAAATCAGTGTTAGCAAACTGCTCCATGAAAAGAAAGGTGTAAGCCTGTGAGATGAAGCCAGACATCACAAATAACTCTCAGAAAGCTGCATTCTAATTTTTATCCAAGGAGGTATTTCTTGTCACCGTAGGATGTAATGTGATCCAAAATATCCCTTCTGAGATTCCCCAAAAACAGTGCTACCAAACTGCCCCATGAAAAGTATCTTGTAACTATGTGGGATGAATTAACACATCACAAAGTGGTTTCTCAGAAAACTTCTTTCTAGTTTTTATGTGAAAGTATATCCAGTGGGTGGAGCAAGATGGCCGAAGAGCTACAGCTCCAGTCTCCAACTCCCAGCACGAACGACACAGAAGACAGGTGATTTCTGCATTTTCAACCAAGGTAGTGGGTTCATCTCACTAGAGAGTGCTGCACAATTGTTGCTGGTCAGCTGCTGCAGCCCGAACAGTGAGAACTGAAGCAGAGCAAGGCATCACCTCACCTGGGAAGTGCAAGGGGGAAGGGAATCCCTTTTAATAGCCAGGGGAACTGAGACACGCAACACCTGGAAAATCGAGTAACTCCCACCAAAATACTGAGCTTTACCAAGGGTCTTAGCAAACAGGCACACCAGGAAATTACATCCCACACCTGGCCGGGAGGGTCCCATGCCCAGGGAGCCTCCCTCATTGCTAGCACAGCAGTCTGTGATCTAACGGCAAGGCAGCAGTGAGACTGGGGGAGGGGCACCCACCATTGCTGAGGCTTAAGTAGGTAAACAAAGCCGCTGGGAAGCTCGAACTGGGTGGAGCTCACAGCAGCTCAAGGAAACCTGCCTGTCTCTGTAGACTCCACCACTGGGGACAGGGCACAGTTAAACAACAACAACAACAAAAAGGCAGCAGAAACCTCTGCAGATGCACATGAGTCTATCTGACAGCTTTGAAGAGAGCAGTGGATCCTCCAACACCGAGGTTGAGATCTGAGAATGGACAGACAGCCTGCTCAAGTGGGTCCCTGACCCCTGAGTAGCCTAACTGGGAGACATCCCCCACTAGGGGCAGACCGACAACCCAGATGTCACATGGTGGAGTACACCCCTGAGAGGAAGCTTCCAAAGCAAGAATCAGACAGGTACACTCGCTGTTCAGAAATATTCTATCTTCTGCAGCCTCTGCTGCTGATATCCAGGCAAACAGGGTCTGGAGTGGACTTCAAGCAATCTCCAACAGACCTACAGCTGAGGGTCCTGACTGTTAGAAGGAAAACTAACAAACAGGAAGGACACCCACACCAAAACCCCATCAGTAGGTCACCATCACCAAAGACCAGAGGCAGATAAAACCACAAAGATGGGGAAAAGCAGGGCAGAAAAGCTGGAAATTCAAAAAATAAGAGTGCATCTCCTCTTGCAAAGGAACGCAGCTCATCGCCAGCAACGGATCAAAGCTGGACGGAGAATGACATTGATGAGATGAGAGAAGACGGCTTCAGTCCATCAAACTTCCAGGAGCTAAAGGAAGAATTACGTACCCAGCACAAAGACTACTAAAAATCTTGAAAAAGGAGTGGAAGAATTGATAACTAGAATAATTAATGCACAGAAAGCCACAAACGAACAGACAGAGATGAAAACCATGACATGAGAAATACATGACAAATTCACAGGCTTCAGTAACCGACTCGATCAACTGGAAGAAAGAGTATCAGCAATTGAGGATCAAATGAATGAAATGAAGCAAGAAGATAAATGTAAAGAAAAAAGAAGAAAAAGAAATGAACAAAGCCTGCAAGAAGTATGGGATTATGTAAAAAGACCAAATCTACGTCTGATTGGGGTTCCGGAAAGTGAGGGGGAAAATGGAACCAAGTTGGAAAACAGTCTTCAGGATATTATCCAGGAGAACTTCCCCAACCTAGTAGGGCAGGCTAACATTCAAGTTCAGGAAATACAGAGAACACCACAAAGATACTCCTC
>NW_022168751.1:0-1118 GCF_008728515.1 Papio anubis
TGCTCATTCCTCAGTTTGTTATCTTCCCCCTGCTGTAACTTGGTCACAAGAAATTTTTATTTCGGGAGCAAAATGAGAGGGGTTTAAAGCAAAAGTCTTAGAAGAAACAAACATTAAATATCAGAACCGCTCAGTAAATATTAAACTTCTGTTAATCCAGGAGGCAGGAACAAACCTACTAGGAAGAGATTTAATGCTAAAATTAAACCTAGGCCTTTATGTTAATCAAGGAAAACTCTTCCCCTCCTTAAATTTGTTTGCTACTCTAAATGAGGGACACAGCCATCCAGATGTATGGTCAAAGGAAGGAAACCAAAGAAAATTACGAATTTCCCCAATCCAAGATAAATTGAAAAACCCGGGGGAAGAGGTAAAAAGAAAACAATGTCCAATACCCTTAGAAGCTAAGATCAATTTAAAGCCCATAATAGAAAGCCTTCTCCATGACAGACTCATTGAACCCTGTATGTCTCCTTATAATACTCCCATACTACCTGTGAAAAAGCCAGATGGGCCATATTGGCTAGTGCAAGATCTTCGATCTATTAACCAAACAGTTCAAACAACTCACCCTGTTGTTCCTAATCCTTATACGATTGTTAGTAAAATTCCATACAACCATGAGTGGTTCATAGTAATAGATCTAAAGGATACCTTCTGGGCTTGCCCACTAGCAGAAGATAGCCAAGACCTGTTTGCCTTTAAATGGGAGGACCCTCACTCCAGTAGAAAATAACAGTATTGATTGACAGTTTTGCCCCAGGGATTTACAGAATCTCCAAATTCGTTTGGACAAATACTACAACAGATTATAGAAAAGTTTTACAGACTGCCATATATATGCCTGCTCCAATACATGGACAATATGCTTATTTCAGGGGAGGATAGACAAAAAGAAGGATTTTCAATAGGTTTTTAAAATAATTTACAACTGGAGGGATTACAAGTATCAAAAAAGCAAACTTTGGCTTGTAGAACCTGAAGTCAAGTACTTAGGGCACTTAATCAGTAAGGGCAAACGGAGAATTGGATTTGAATGGATTGAAGGCATCATATCCTTACCTCTGCCTGAGACAAAGAAGGAACTTAGAAAGTTTTTAGGGTTAGTAGGGTATTGT
>NW_022168752.1:0-1118 GCF_008728515.1 Papio anubis
TGATCCGCCCATCTCGGCCTCCCAAAGTGCTGGGATTACAGGCTTGAGCCACCGCGCCCGGCCTAGGCACTCTTTTTGAACTATGCTATATTTTTCTTAATGCCTTTAAGATTTAAGGAGGAATTTTCTAATCTGAAGTACAGAGCCCCAGGAAGTACTTTGAGTGAGATTTTATTCACCAAAGGCTTAACCAGTACTGATTTGGATAGGGTGGTCTTCTAACTTATTAGTCAACCTGGACACTTTTGAGAATGAAAAGAGGCTTAATTATAATTAATGGGGACAGCAGGAGTGAACTGGGTCTGTCTTAGGCAAACTGGGGTATGTGTTCACCCTAAGAATAGGTAGACTCTGGATAATCAGAATAAAATTTTCAAATACTGAAAATTTTTTGCAAGCTCAGGTCTTCATAAACATGTTAAAATGAGCCTCAAGATAGGTAAGTTTTACTTTGTCCCTCTTTGTAGTGAATGCTACTATGTGCAAATTTATTGAGCATCTACTGTGAATAAGTACTCTGTCTTAATCTTTGGGAGAATTCTTCCACTTAAAAGAGCTCACAGCATTTCCAAACAAAAGTTTGAATTAGAGTCCTGGTTTATAGTTCTTGCCCCAGTGCATTCTTTTTCTACTCTGTTTATTCTGTTTTAAAGCTGATTCCTTTATGACGTCTCTGACTGTGTTAGTTCATGCTGTTCTGTCCTTTCTGTAATCCTTGTATTTTTCTTCTAAGTTTGGAAACCAATCCCTTTTTGGTATGTGATAAATATTTTTTTTTTCATGTGATACATAAAAGATTTGTAGGCACTGTGAAGTGGGGAGCTCAGGTTATTTTCTGTTTTGTTTTTGTCAACCACAGCATTCAGCTCACTGCTGGGGATATGTTGATGGGTGGGACTGGGGACACCATTGGTGGGGTTGGGGTAGCAGATCATGAGTGTGTTTCAGTTGTGAAAAGAATGAGGGCTAGTAAACTTAATGGACACGATGTTTAAAAATTAAAAAAAAAGGCCGGGCGCGGTGGCTCAAGCCTGTAATCCCAGCACTTTGGGAGGCCGAGGCGGGTGGATCACGAGGTCAGGAGATCGAGACCATCCTGGCTAACATGGTGAAACCCC
>NW_022168753.1:0-1118 GCF_008728515.1 Papio anubis
ATGGCGGTAATGCAATGCCTTATATACACTTGGAGGGGAAGGGGTTGGGCCAAGGCGGAAATGATCTCATCGCGGAGGGCGTGGCCAGGTAGGTATTGGTTTCTCCGGTGGGACGTCATGTTGTGCCTGCGCTGTCAGTTGGAAACTTTGGAAACTTTCCCGGGCGCGGGATGGCGCCTGCGCTACAAAGTAACAATTTCCCTGCGCGCGGGAAAGATGGGTGAAGAAGCAGCAGGAAGAGCGCCATCTTGTGTGAGGTATTTAATACAGGGAAAAGGTAAATCTAGGGAGGAGGCATGGGGTGGAAATGAATAGAGCTCAGGCGTTTTTTAATCGTCAGTTATTATTTGCTATGGCCGGGGCGCGCAGCTCCGGACAGGTCCCCCTTTTTATTATTTTATGATAAGAAAATGACCCCTCGGGAACTGCGCCTGTCTTAGGTTGGGTCAACTCATCCCCACCTTCTAGGCCCGTCATGGGATAAGGCAGCAGCAAGGGCGGCCCTCCTGTCTTAGGCTCCGGTGGGGATAGTGTCCTCTTACCCGTCATTGACTGTCCAGTTCAGCACACAGGGGAGGTGGTCTTATTGAGGCAAATAAGACTCACCATTTTCAGTCATCTCAAGGCGATGATAATGGACCTGTATAGGTTTGGCCTGGAAGGCCTCGATTTGTTGTCTGACGAATGCCATAAGCTTATTAAGGATTATAGGCCCGAGAGTGAGGAAGAGTAGAAGAGTAAGTAAAGGACCAAGAAATGGCAGGAGATAGGGGAGAAGTCCATCGAGTCCAGTCCACAATGGATTGGCGGCCAGGCCTTTTCTGCGCTTTTCTAGTTCTTCTTGTAAAGTCTTTTATCTTATCTCTGACGATTCCGGATTTGTTGGCGTAAAAACAGCACTTTTCTTGTAAAGCCAAACAGATCCCTCCCTGTTCTGCTGTTAATAAATCTAGACCTCTTCTATTCTGGAGAACTACTTCAGCTAATGAGTCTACTTGGTCTTGTAAATCTTGTATAGTACTGGATAAGGTCTGTATATCTGAAATTAATTGGTTGGATAGTTTAGTATATTGGGTTAGTGAGACCCCTAGGCCTGTGGCTCCTGTAGTAAATGCAGT
>NW_022168754.1:0-1118 GCF_008728515.1 Papio anubis
CTGCTGTGCTTTGAATGTTTCCCCAAAAAAGCTTCTGTTGGATATTTCTTCCTGAATGCAACATTTTTAAGAACTGGGACCTTTGAGAGGTGATTGGACCATCAGAGCTCTGCCTTCATTAGTGGATTAAGGCTCATCATAAAAGGACCTGAGGCTGTGAGTTTGACCTCCTTTATCCCCTACCTCTCACACTCTCTTGTCCTTTTGTTTTCTACCAGATACAGTCTCTTGATCTGGGAATTCCCATCCTCCACACCATGAATGAAA
Source organism: Papio anubis (assembly GCF_008728515.1). Lineage (NCBI taxonomy): Eukaryota > Metazoa > Chordata > Mammalia > Primates > Cercopithecidae > Papio > Papio anubis. The sequence continues at coordinate 268 of NW_022168754.1, forward strand.
CAAATTTCTGTTTGTTATAAGTTATCCAGTCTAGGTGTTCTGCTATAGTGGCATAATTTAAACCAGTGGTCCCGAATCCCCGGGCTGGGGACTGGTACAAGTTTCTGGCCTGGTAGGACCCAAACCGCACAGCAGGAGGTGATCGGTGGGCGAGAGAGCATGAGCATGACCACCGGAGTTCTGTCTCCTGTCAGATCAGTGGCGCAATTAGATTCTCATAGAAGCACGAACCCTACTGTGAGCTCTGCATTCGAGAGATCTAGGTTGCATGCTCCTTATGAAAGACTAATGCCTGGTCATCTGAGGTGCAGCAGTGTCATCCAAAACCATTTCCCGCTGCCTTCTGCCACCTCCACTGGTCCATGGAAAAACTGTCTTCCATGAAACCGGTCCCGGGTGCCAAAAAGGTGGGGATTTAAGCTGTAACAGTAAAAAAACTGTAATACTGAGTGTGAAGGGAAAGTAAAATTTCAGGACTCCAAATTCACTATACCAAAGGGAAAAGTTAAGTTTGGAGACTGAGTGATGGCAAAACTGCCTTTCTTTTGTTCCTAAACAAATAACTGCAAAGACAGAAGACCCCATATCTCCCCAGGTGGCCTCCCTCACAAACTGCTCACAAGATAATTCCTTGTGGGCCCCAACATCTTTACTCTAAAAGAGTTTTGTTGACTTTCCCCAACAATGTAAATTAACAGCTTATCTTCACAGGTACAAGACTAGACATCATCCCTTCACCCACATGGTGACTTTTCTACCCAACGTTTACTTTATCTTATGTTAAATGCAGATTTACTGAGCACGAGATGAATGCATAGTTGACTGTCTTTTTCCTCTCCTGGCTGCTCTTT
>NW_022168755.1:0-1118 GCF_008728515.1 Papio anubis
TTGTTGGTGGCATTAAAGAAGACACTGAAGAACATCACCTAAGAGATTATTTTGAACAGTATGGGAAAATTGAAGTGATTGAAATCATGACTGACCGAGGCAGTGGCAAGAAAAGGGGCTTTGCCTTTGTAACCTTTGACGATCATGACTCCGTGGATAAGACTGTCATTCAGAAATACCATACTGTGAATGGCCATAACTGTGAAGTTAGGAAAGTCCTGTCAAAGCAAGAGATGGCTAGTGCTTCATCCAGCCATAGAGGTCGAAGTGGTTCTGGAAACTTTGGTGGTAGTCGTGGAGGTGGTTTCAGTGGGAATGACAACTTCGGTCGTGGAGGAAACTTCAGTGGTCGTGGTGGCTTTGGTGGCAGCCGTGGTGGTGGTGGTGGATATGGTGGCAGTGGAGATGGCTATAATGGATTTGGTAATGATGGAAGCGATTTTGGAGGTGGTGGAAGCTATAATGATTTTGGCAATTACAACAATCAGTCTTCAAATTTTGGACCATGAAGGGAGGAAATTTTGGAGGCAGAAGCTCTGGCCCCTATGGCGGTGGAGGCCAATACTTTGCAAAACCACGAAACCAAGGTGGCTATGGCGGTTCCAGCAGCAGCAGTAGCTATGGCAGTGGCAGAAGATTTTAATTAGGAAACAAAGCTTAGCAGGAGAGGAGAGCCAGAGAAGTGACAGGGAAGCTACAAGTTACAACAGATTTGTGAACTCAAGCACAGTGGTGGCAGGGCCTAGCTGCTACAAAGAAGACATGTTTTAGACAAATACTCATGTGTATGGGCAAAAAACTTGAGGACTGTATTTGTGACTAATTGTATAACAGGTTATTTTAGTTTCTGTTCTGTGGAAATTGTAAAGCATTCCAACAAAGGGTTTTAATGTAGATTTTTTTTTTTTTTGCACCCATGCTGTTGATTGCTAAATGTAATAGTCTGATCGTGATGCTGAATAAATGTCTTTTTTTTAATGTGCTGTGTAAAATTAATCTACTCTGAAGCCATCTTGGTAAATTTCCCCAACAGTGTGAAGTTAGAATTCCTTCAGGGTGATGCCAGGTTCTATCTGGAATTTATATACAACCTGCTTGGGTGGAGAAGCCATTGTCTT
>NW_022168756.1:0-1118 GCF_008728515.1 Papio anubis
TTACAGCTTTCCCCGCAAGAAGCCTTTCGCTAAGACAGTTCTTGTGGAATTGGCAAAGTGATATTTGGAAGCCCATCGAGGGCTATGGTGAAAAAGGAAATATCTTCAGATGAAATCTGGAAAGAAGCTTTCTGAGATACTGCCTAGTGTTGGGTTAATTCATCTCACCGAGGTACATCTGTATTTCGTTGATCTCTTTGCTAGCCTTATTTCTGTGGAATCTGAGAACAGATATTTCGGATCCTTTTGAAGACTATAGGGCCACAGGAAATATCCTCCGATAACAAAGAGAAAGAAGCTTTCTGAGAAACTTCTTTGTGTTCTGTGAAATCATCTCACAGATTTACAGCTTTCCCCGCAAGAAGCCTTACGCTAAGACAGTTTTTGCGGAATTGGCAAAGTGATATTTGGAATCTCCAGAGGGCTATGGTGAAAAATGAAATATCTTCAGATGAAATCTGCAAAGAAGCTTTCTGAGAAGCAGCTTAGTGTTGGCTTAATTCATCTCAGAGAGTTACATCTGTATTTTGTGGATCTCTTTGCTAGCCTTATTTCTTTGGAATCTCAGAACCGATATTTCGGATCCCTTTGAAGACTATAGGGCCAAAGGAAATATCCTCCGATAACAAAGAGAAAGAAGCTTTCTGAGAAACTTCTTTGTGTTCTGTGAAATCATCTCGCAGAGTTATAGCTTTCCCCTCCAGAAGCCATTAGCTAAGACAGTTCTTGCGGAATTGGCAAAGTGATATTTGGAAACCCATAGAGGGCTACGGTGAAAAAGGAAATATCCTCAGCTGAAATCTGGAAAGAAATTTTCTGCGAAACTGCTTCGTGTTGGCTTAATTCATCTCAGAAAGTTACATCTGTATTTTGTGGATCTCTTTGCTAGCCTTATTTCCTTGGAATCTGAGAACAGATATTTCGGATCCCTTTGAAGACTACTGGGCCAAAGGAAATATCCTCCGATAACAAAGAGAAAGAAGCTTTCTGAGAAACTTCTTTGTGTTCTGTGAAATCAACTCACAGAGTTACAGCTTTCCCCTCAAGAAGCCTTTCGTTAAGACAGTTCTTGTGGAATTGGCAAAGTGATATTTGGAAGCCCATAGAGGGCTATGGTA
>NW_022168757.1:0-1118 GCF_008728515.1 Papio anubis
GGCTTCTTGAAGGGAAAGCTGTAACTCTGTGAGATGATTATACAGAACACAAAGAAGTTTCTCAGAAAGCTTCTTTCTCTTTGTTATCGGAGGATATTTCCTTGGGCCCTATAGTCTTCAAAGGGATCCGAAATATCTGTTCTCAGATTCCACAGAAATAAGGCTAGGAAAGACATCCACGAAATACAGATGTAACACTGTGAGAAGAATTAAGAGAAAACTAAGAGGTTTCTCAGAAAGTTTCTTACCAGATTTCATCTGAGGATATTTCCTTTTTCATCATAGCCCTCTATGTGCTTCCAAATATCACTTTTCAATTCCACAAGAACTGTCTTAGCGAAAGGCTTCTTGACGGGAATGCTGTGATTCTGTGAGATGATTCACAGAACACAAAGATGTTTCTAGAAAGCTTCTTTCTCTTTGATATCGTAGGATATTTCCTTTGGCCCTATAGTCCTGAAATGGATTCGAAATATCTGTTCTCAGATTCCACAGAAATAAACCGAGCAAAGAGATCCACGAAATACAGATGTAACTCTGTGAGATGAATTAACAGAACATTAAGCAGTTTCTTAGAAAGCTTCCTTCCATATTTTATCTGAGGATATTTCCTTTTTCACCGTAGCCGTCTATGGACTTCCTAATATCACTTTGCCAATTCCACAAGAACTGTCTTAGCGAAAGGCTTCTTCAGGGGAAAGATGTAACTCTGTGTCATGATTTCACAGAACACAAAGAAGTCTCTCCGAACGCTTTTTTCTCTTTGTTGTTGGAGGATATTTGCTTTGGACCTACAGTCTTCAAAAGGATCCGAAATATCTGGTCTCAGATTCCACAGAAATAAGGCTTGCAAAGAGATCCACGAAATACAGGTGTAACTCTGTGAGATGAATTAACAGAACACCAAGCAGTTTCTCAGAAAGCTTCTTTCCAGATTTCATCTGAGGATATTTCCTTTTTCACCATAGCCCTCTATGGGCTTCCAAATATCACTTTGCCAATTCCACAAGAACTGTCTTAGAGAAAGGCTTCTTGAGGGGAAAGCTGTAACTCTGTGAGATGATTTCACAGAACACAAAGAAGCTTTCTGAGAAACTTCTTTGTGTTCTGTGAAATCA
>NW_022168758.1:0-1118 GCF_008728515.1 Papio anubis
CACCCAGGCTAGAGTGCAGGGGTGTAGTCACTGCTCACTGTAGCCTCTACCTCTTGGTCTCAAGTGATCCTCCCACCTCAGCCTCCTAAGTAGCTGGGACTACAGGTGCACACCACCATGCCCAGCTAATTTTTGTATTTTTTTGTAGAGACAGGGTCTTGCCAGGTTGCCCAGGCTGGTCTGGAACTCCTAGGCTCAAGTGATCTGCCCACCTCAGCCTCCCAAAGTGCTGGGATTACAGGGATGAGCCACTGTGCCCAGCTATGAATGTGATTTTTTTTTTTTTGAGATTGAGTTTTGCTCTTCTTGCCCAGGCTGGAGTGCAATGGCACGATCTCAGCTCACTGCAACCTCTGCTACCTGGGTTCAAGTGATTCTCTTCCCTCAGCCTCCCGAGTTAGCTGGGATTACGGGCACGCACCACCCAGCTCAGCTAATTTTTGTATTATTTTTCTTTTTATTTGAGACGGAGTCTCGCTCTGTCGCCCAGGCTGGAGTGCAGTGGCACAGTCTTGGCTCACTGCAAGCTCCGCCTCCCAGGTTCACACCATTCTCCTGCCTCAGCCTCCTGAGTAGCTGGGACTACAGGTGCCTGCCACCACGCCCAGCTAATTTTGTTTTTGTATTTTTAGTAGAGATGGGGTTTCAGGCTGGTCTGGATCTCCTGACCTCCTGATCCACCCACCTCAGCCTCCCAAAGTGCTGGGATTATAGGCATGTGCCACCACACCTGGCTGATTTTGGATTTTTACTAGAGACTGGGTTTCCCCATGTTAGTCAGGCTGCTCTTGAACTCTTGACCTCAGGTGATCCACCTGCCTCGGCCTCCCAAAGTGCTGGGATTACAGGTGTGAACCACTGCACCCGGCCCAGTCTTTTGCTTTTTTCCCTTATTCTCTTGTATAGGCGTTTTGTAAATGAAAAAAGAAAGGCCCGATGCAGTGGTTCACACCTGTAATCCTAGAACTTTGGGAGGCCGAGGTGGGCGGATCACCTGAGGTCAGGAGCTTTAGACCAGCCTGGTGAAACCTCTAAATTCCTACTAAAAATAGGAATATTAGCTGGGTGTGATGGTGCATGTCTGTAATCCCAGCTACTTGGGAGGCTGAGGCAGGAGA
>NW_022168759.1:0-1118 GCF_008728515.1 Papio anubis
ATTTGGGTGGGGACAGAGCCAGACCACATCAGCTGGTAGATACTTGTCATCTTACTGCAATGTAGGCTTCAGCTTGGGAGTCATCAACATGGGGCTCTCTACCCAACGATGACAGCTCTTCAATGATTGTGGATACTTGGCTACATAGGGTGAATGGGACATAGGGAACATCTGGGACATAGGGATGGGCAAGATGTTCCGTCTCGGGACATAGGAAGCATCTGGTTATAACCACGCAGATACAGGGGACTTTCTACCATTATCTGAGGGCCATGGAAAGAGCCATGTGTTCAGATAGCAAGAGAGCCAAGAGAGGTTCTAAGGAGAAGGATTAGGTCAGGGAATTCTGGGCAGAAACTGTCTGAGATCCAACCTCCCACAAACTTCCATCTTTAAAGATTTTCCATCTTTATGAGAAGAATTTTTTTTCTAGTCTCTTCATGTCTCTCAGAGCATTCTTATAAATTTCTGATTTTGAAGGTTTAACAGTGTTCCTTCTTCACTTCCACAGTTATGTTAAGAATAATTATTGACCAGGTGCAGTGGCTCATGCCTGTAATCCCAGCACTTTGGGAGGCTGAGGGGGGCAGATCATCTGAGGTCAGGAGTTTGAGACTAGCCTGGCCAAAACAGTGAAACCCCATCTCTACTAAAAATACCAAAATTAACCAGTCGTATTGGCAGGTGCTTGTAATCCCAGCTACTCGGGAGGCTGAGACAGGAGAATCGCTTGAACCCGGGAGGCAGAGGTTGCAGGTGAGCCGAGATCATGCCAGTGCACTCCAGCCTGGGCGACAAGAGGAAGACTCCATCTCAAAAAAAAAAAAAAAAAAAAAGAATAACAATTATTAAGATAGCTCAGATCTTTTGAGTCCTGACTCTGTGACAGGCACTGTGCTATGTCTTTACATATCGTATTATCTCATTTAAATCTCATTTAATTGCCTCAACAGTGTAGGAAGGAGGTGAGGAAACTGTCACTCATAAAAGTATCTTGCCCAACTTCATGGTAAATAGTGGAGCCAGAGCTTGAACCCAACTTGATTGCAGAACTTATGTTCTCACTACCTGCTGACTCCCTGAACACCAAGTGGCTGAGAATATGAAACATTTTTACA
>NW_022168760.1:0-1118 GCF_008728515.1 Papio anubis
ATGGCGGTAATGCAATGCCTTATATACACTTGGAGGGGAAGGGGTTGGGCCAAGGCGGAAATGATCTCATCGCGGAGGGCGTGGCCAGGTAGGTATTGGTTTCTCCGGTGGGACGTCATGTTGTGCCTGCGCTGTCAGTTGGAAACTTTGGAAACTTTCCCGGGCGCGGGATGGCGCCTGCGCTACAAAGTAACAATTTCCCTGCGCGCGGGAAAGATGGGTGAAGAAGCAGCAGGAAGAGCGCCATCTTGTGTGAGGTATTTAATACAGGGAAAAGGTAAATCTAGGGAGGAGGCATGGGGTGGAAATGAATAGAGCTCAGGCGTTTTTTAATCGTCAGTTATTATTTGCTATGGCCGGGGCGCGCAGCTCCGGACAGGTCCCCCTTTTTATTATTTTATGATAAGAAAATGACCCCTCGGGAACTGCGCCCGTCTTAGGTTGGGTCAACTCATCCCCACCTTCTAGGCCCGTCATGGGATAAGGCAGCAGCAAGGGCGGCCCTCCTGTCTTAGGCTCCGGTGGGGATAGTGTCCTCTTACCCGTCATTGACTGTCCAGTTCAGCACACAGGGGAGGTGGTCTTATTGAGGCAAATAAGACTCACCATTTTCAGTCATCTCAAGGCGATGATAATGGACCTGTATAGGTTTGGCCTGGAAGGCCTCGATTTGTTGTCTGACGAATGCCATAAGCTTATTAAGGATTATAGGCCCGAGAGTGAGGAAGAGTAGAAGAGTAAGTAAAGGACCAAGAAATGGCAGGAGATAGGGGAGAAGTCCATCGAGTCCAGTCCACAATGGATTGGCGGCCAGGCCTTTTCTGCGCTTTTCTAGTTCTTCTTGTAAAGTCTTTTATCTTATCTCTGACGATTCCGGATTTGTTGGCGTAAAAACAGCACTTTTCTTGTAAAGCCAAACAGATCCCTCCCTGTTCTGCTGTTAATAAATCTAGACCTCTTCTATTCTGGAGAACTACTTCAGCTAATGAGTCTACTTGGTCTTGTAAATCTTGTATAGTACTGGATAAGGTCTGTATATCTGAAATTAATTGGTTGGATAGTTTAGTATATTGGGTTAGTGAGACCCCTAGGCCTGTGGCTCCTGTAGTAAATGCAGT
>NW_022168761.1:0-34495 GCF_008728515.1 Papio anubis
CCAAGTGTATATAAGGCATTGCATTACCGCCATTAAACGAGACTTGATCAGAGCACTGTCTTGTCTCCATTTCTCGTGTCTCTTGTCCCCCAAATTCCCACTCCCTCCTCCAGGGCCTGCTTCGACGATCCCGCGGGCCAGGATAACCAAATATGAAAAAAACAACGCACCACTGTGAAGTGTTCCTGGGTCCCACACGGAAAACAGTGTGTTCCCAGAAGGCCCTGTGCCAGGCCCCAGGGATCCTGGCTTCCCTGGTTCATAAGCAGCGTGCATCTAGGGCCCACTAGTGGTACCCAAAAGCAGACAGAAGACCACTGAAGGGAAGGTAACTTTTGAGGGAGGGGATGTGCGCATCTGTGTTGGAAAATACCAAAAACACACTGGTGACAAGCCTTCCTGGGTCCCCCAGAGACGAAACTGTCTTCCCATCAGCCCATGCACTGGGTCCCAGGGACATGGCCTCCCTGTTTCCAGACTACAGTGCATCTCGGGACCCATAGTGGTGTGACATAGAGGGCATAAGGCCCCTGAGGGGAAAGTGAAGTTTGAGGGAGGGAAGTTGGGGCACCTGTGGCAGAAAAGATAAAAAACGCACTACCCAGAAGCGTTCCTGGGTCATGTCCGGACGAATGTGCCTTCCCATCAGCCCATCCGCTGCTATCCGTAGTCACATATGTCCCTGTTTCGGACCCTGGGTGTTTCTCGTGCACACTAAGCGTACCACAAACCTGGGACAAGGCCCGTGAGTGGAAGGTAAGGTGCAGGGAGAAGAGGCAACTGAGGGAGAGAAAAAAAAAATGCACCACTGAGAAGCAGTGCCTGGGTCCTCCACGTATGAAAGTGCCTTACAATCAGCCTCTGCTCTGTGCCTCGGGGACTCTGGTGTGCCTGGTTCTAATACAGGGTACATCTTGGGTTCACTAGGGGTACCCCAAAGTGTGCAAAAGGCCTCTGAGGGAAAGGTAAACTGTGAGGGAGGGGAGGTGGGGCACCGGTGGCAGATAAAAAGGAAAGAAAATTGCGCAACTGAGGAGGGTCCCTGGGTCCACCACGGTAGAAAGTGTCTTCCCATCAGTCAGTGCGCTAGGCCCCAGGGACCATGGCATCCATGGTTCAAAACTAGGGTGCATCTCGGGCCCACAAGGGGTGCCCCAAAGTGGACAGAATAGCCCTGAGGGGAAGAGAAATTTTGAGGGAGGGGATGTCGGGCACCCGTGTTGGAAAAAAACAAAAACACACTGGCGAGAAGCGTTCCTGAGTCCCCCAGGGACGAAACTGCCTTCCCGTCAGCCCCTGCACTGGGTCTCAGGGACCTGGTGTCCCTGTTTCGAGACCAGGGTGCATCTCAGGCCTGGTAGTGGTACGAAAAAGAGGGCATAACACCCCTGAGAGGAAAGTAAGGTTTGAGGGAGGGGTATTGGAGCATCTGTGGCAGAAAGGGTAAAAAATGTACTACCGAGAAGCATTCCTGGGTCATCCTCGGACGCATGTGACTTCCCATCAGCCCCTGCCCTGCCACCCAGAGACCCTTATGTCTCTGGTTCAGATCCTGGGTGTTTCTCGTGTCCACTAGGGGTACAACAAACCTGGCAGAAAGCCCCTGAGTGGAAGGTAAGGTGTGGGGAGAAGAGGCAACTGAGGGAGGGAAAAAAATGTGCCACTGAGAAGCGGGGCCTGTGTCCCCCACGTATGAAAGTGCCTTAAAATCAGCCCCTGCACTGTGCCCCGGGGACTCTAGCATCCCTGATTCGATTACAGGGTGTGTCTTGGGTTTGCTAGGGGTACCACAAAGTGGGCAAAAGGCCTCTGAGGGAAATTTAAACTGGTAGGGAGGGGAGGTGGGGCTCCAGTAGCAGAAAAAAAAAGAAAGAAAATCGGGCCACTGAGAAGCGTTCCTTGGTCCACCACAGAAGAAAGTGGCTTCACATCAGTCCATGTGCTGTGCTCCGGGGACCCTGGCGTCCATAGTTCGAAAGCACGGTGCATCTCAGGCCCACTAGAGGTACTAAAAAGGACAGAAAGACCCTGAGGGGAAGAATAGGTTTGAAGGAGGGCATATAGGGCTCCTGTGCAGAAAAACAGAAAAAAATAACGTGCCAGCAAGAAGCGTTCTTGGGCTCCGCAGGGATGAAAGTGCTTTCCCATCAGAACCAGTGCTGGGCCGCGGGTACCCTGGGGTCCCTGTTTCGAACACAGGGTGCCTTTTGGGCCCGTTACGGGGACCACAAAGAGGGTCAGAGGCTCCTGAGGGGATAGTAAGGTTGGAGTGAGTGGAGGTGCCCCACATGTGGCAAAAAAAAGAAACACGTGGCCAAGAAGTGTTCCTGAGTCTGGACAGAAGATAGTGCCTTCCCATGAGCCCCTGCGCTGGTAATGGGAGACCCTGGTGTGGCTGGTTCTAACCCAGGGTGTCTCTAGGACCAGGTAGCGGTAAAAGAAATCAGAGAGAAGGCCCCTGATTGGAAGATAAGGTTTGAGGGAGGGATGATGAGGCACCTGTTGGAGAAAAAAAAAAAAATAACAACGCCCCAAAGAGAAGCGGGGCATGGGCGGCCATGAACTAAAATGCTTTCCAATCAGCCCCTGTGCTGGACCCTGGAAACACTGGAGTCCCTGGTTCAAACGCAGGCTGCGTTTCGGACCGTTAGAGATACCCGAAAGTGGACTTAAGGCCCCTGAAGGGAAGGGAAGTTTTGAGGGCGGGGAGGTGGGTTACCTGTGGAATAATTTAAAAAGCACCACCGAGAAGTGTTCCTTGTCCCCCACAGAAGAAAGCCTTTCCATCACCACCTGCGGTGGGTCTCAATGACAGTGGCCTTCCCAGTTTGAACCCAGGGTGTGTCTCGGGATGACTTGTGGTATCCCAAAGCAGGCAGATGGCACCTGAGGGGATGGTAACTTTTGAGGGAGTGGAGACTGGGCACTGGTGCACCCAATAAGAAAAAACAACGCACCACTGAGAAGCATTCTGGGATCCCACAAGGAAAACAGTGCCTTCCCACAGGGCCCTGCGCTAGGACTCAGGGACCCTGGTGTCCCTACTTCAAACCCAGGGTGAGTCTCAGTCCCACTAGTGTTACCCCAAAGCAGACAGAAGACCGTTGAGGGGAAGGTAAGTTTTCAGGGAGAGAATGTGGGACACTAGTGTCAGAAAAAAACCAAAAACACCCCAGCAAGCAGCGTTCCTGGGTCCCCCATGGACAAAACTACCTTCCCACGAGCCCCTGCACTGGTAACTGGAGAGTCTGGCATACCTGCTTTTAAGTCAGGGTGTGTCTCTGTCCAGATAGGGGTGCCACAAATCGGAGAGAAGACCCCTGCTTGGAAGATAAGGTTTGAGGGAGGTATGGTGAGGCGCCAGTTTGAGAAAGAAAAATTGCGACCCGAGAATAGGGGCATGGGTCGCCATGGACCAAAATGCTTTCCCATCAGCCCCTGCGCTCAGCCACGGTGACCCTACGGACTCAAGCTCAGATGGAGGGTGAATCACCAGAACGCAAAGGGTACCCTCTAGCCAACAGGATTCCCCTGAGGGGAAGGTAAATAGTGAGGGAGGTGAGGTGGTGCACCAGTGGTAAAGAAAAATAATCGCAACCCCGAGTAGCTATCCTGGGTCCCCCACGGACGAAAGTGCCTTCCCATCCGCCCCGGCGCTGGGCCCCGGGAACACTGGAGACCCTAGTTTGAATGCAGGGAGCATTTGGGACATGCTATTGATACCCAAAAGACGGACAAAGGCCCCTAAAGGGAAAGTCAGGTTGAGGGCGGGGTGGTGGGTTACCTGTGGAATAATAATAATAAAAAAAGCTCCGCTGAAAAGAGTATTTTCCCCACGGAAGGAAGTGCCTTCTGGTCAGCTCCTCTGGTGGGCCCCTGGGACCGGGGTCTTCCCAGTTTGAACCCAGGGTGCATCTCGGGCAGACTTGAGTTACCCCAAAGCAGGCACAAGACACCAGAGGGGATCATAACATTTGAGTAAGCGGAGCTGGGGCAGTGGTGGCACCAAATAAGAGAAAAACAACATACCGCTGAAAAGGGTTCCTGGGTCCTACACGGAAAACTTTACCTTCCCATAACGCCCTGTGCTAGGACCCAGGGACCCTGGTGTAACTGGTTCAAACCCAAGGTGCATCTCGGGCCCACTAGTAGTATCCCAATGAGGACAGAAAACCATGAGGAGAAGGTAAGGTTTGAGGGCCGGGATGTGGTTCAGCTGTGTGGGAAAATAACCAAAAACACACTGACGAGAAGTGTTCCTGCGTCCCCCAGGGAAGAAACTGCCTTGCCATCAGCCCCTGTGCTGGGTCCCAGGGACCTGGCATCCCTGTTTCCAGACCAGGGTGTGTCTTGGGCCCGACAGTGGTACAACAAAGAGGGTATAAGGCCCCTGAGGGGAAAGTCAGGTTTGAGGGGAGGGGAGTTGGGACATTGTGGCAGAAAAGATAAGAAAGGCAGTACCGAGAAGTGTTCATGCGTCATCCCCAGATGAATGTGCCTTCCCATCAGCCCTTGCACTGCTACCCAGTGACCATTATGTCCCTGGTTCGGATCCTGTATGTTTCTCGTGCCTACTAGATGTACTGCAACCCTGGCAGAAGACCCTTGCATGGAAGGTAAGGTGCAGGGTGAAGAGGTAACTGAGAGAGAGAGAGAAAAAAATGCACCACTGAAAAGGGTGAATTGTATCCCCCACATAGGAAAGTGCTTTATATCAGGCCCTATGCTGTGAACCGGGGACTCTGGCATCCCTGGCTCCAATACAGGGTGCATCTTGGGTTCACTAGGGGAACCCCAAAGTGGGCAAAAGTCACCTGAGGAAAAGGTAAACAGTGAGGGAGGAGAGGTGGGCCACCAGTGGCAGAAAGAAAAGAAAGAAAATTGTGCCACAGAGAAGCGTTCTTTGGTACACCACGGATGAAAGTGCCTTCCAATCAGTCTGCGTGCTGGGCCCCGGGAAGCCTGGTGTCCATGGTTCGAAAGCAGGGTGCATATTGGGCCCACTAGGAACGTCAGAAAGACCCTGAGGGGAAGGTGTGGTTAGAAGGAAGACATATTGGGGCTCCTGTGGCAGACAAAGAAGGAAAAACATGCCAGCGAGCAGCATTTCTGTGCTCCCCAGGTAAAAAAGTACCTTCCCATCAGCCCCAGTGCTGGACCACGGATACACAGGGATGCCTGGGTTGATCTTAGGGTGTCTTTCAGGCCTGTTAGGTGTACCACAAAGAGGGCAGGAGGCTCCTGGGGGGATAGTAAGGTTGGAGTGTGGGGAAGTGGGGCACATGAGGAAGAAAAAAAAACGAGCCACCAAGAAGCGTTCTTGGGTCTCCACGTATGGAAGTGCCTTCCATGAGCCCCTGCGCTGGTACCTGGAGACGCTGGCATCCCTGGTGGGTTCGAACCCTGTGTGAGTCTGGGACCAGGTGCAGCTACCACAAATTGGAGAGAAAGCTCCTGATTGGAAGATAAGGTTTGAGGGAGGGACGGTGAGGCACCTGTTGGAGAAAAAAAAACACAAAAAACACAAAGCTGAGAAGTGGGGCATGGGTCACCATGGACCAAAATGCCTTCCTGTCAGCCCCTGCGCTGGGCCACGGGTACCTTGCAGTCCCTGGTTTGAATGAAGGTGGCCTCTTGTGAACACGATGCATACCCTAAAGCTAGCAGAAGTCCCCTGAGGGGAAGGTAAATAGTGAGGGAGGTGAGGTGGTGCACCAGTGGCAGAGAAAAATAATCGCGAGGCTGAGAACCTATTCTGGGTCATACTTGGACGAAAGTGCCTTCCCATCAGACCTGGCCCTCTGCCCTGGGAACACTGGAATCACTGGTTCGAACGCAGGCTGCGTTTCCGACCCACTAGTGGTACTGAAAAGCAGGAAAAGGCCCCTGAGGGGAAAGTAAGGTTTGAGGGCGGGGAGGTGGGTTACCTGTGGAATAAAAAAAGAAAAACGTGCCAACGAGAAGTGTTCCTTGATACCCACGGAAGTTAGTGCCTTCTGTCAGCGCCTGCTGTGGGCCCCAGGTACCCTGGCCTTCCCGGTTCAAACTCAGGGTGTGTCTTGGGCTGACTTGGGGTACCCCAAAGCAAGCAAAAGGCTGCTGAGGGTATGATAACTTTCAAGAGAGGGGAGCTGGGGAACTAGTGGCACCAAAAAAGAAAAAAACAATGCACCACTGAGAAGCGTTCCTGGGTCCTGCATGGAAAACAATGCCATCCCAGAAGGCTATGCGCTCGGCCCCAGGGACCCTGGCGTCCCTGTTTCCAGACCAGGTGGCATCTCAGTCCTGGTACTGGTACAACAAAGAGGACATAAGGCCTCAGATAGGATAGTAAGGTTTGAGTGAGGGGAGTTTGGGTACCTTTGGCAGAAAAGGTAAAAATTGCACTACCGAGAAGAGTTCCTGGGTCATCCCCTGACGAATGTGTCTTCCCATCAGCCCCTGCGCTGCTACCCGGTGACCCTTATGTCTCTGGTTCGGATCCTGGTGGTTTCTCTTACCCACTCAGTGTACCACAACCCCGACAGAAGGTCCCTGAATGGAAGGTAAGATGCAGGGAGATGAGGCAACTGAGGGAGAGAGAAAAAAACGCCACTGTGAAGCACAGCCTGTGTTCCCCACATATGAAAGTGTCTTACAATCAGCCCCTGCGCTGTGTCCCGGGGAATTCTGGCATCCCTGGTTCGATTATAGGGTGTGTCTTGGGTTCACAAGGAGTACACCACTGTGGGCAAAAGGTCCCTGAGGGAAAGGTAAACTGTCAGGGAGGGGAGGTGGGGCACCAGTGGCAGAAAAACAAGAATGAAAATCGCACAATTGAGAAGGGTTCCTGAGTCCACCACAGGCAAAGTGCCTTCTCATCAGTCCGTGGGCCACTCCATGGGGACCCTGGCGTCCATGATTCAAAATCAGGGTGCTTCACGGGCCCACTAGGGGTACTCCAAAACGGACAGAAAGACCCTGAGGGGAAGGTGAGTTTAGGAGGGCATATGGGGCTCCTGTGGCAGGAAAAAAAAAAAAAAAAACGTGCAGGAGAGAAGCGTTCCTGAGCTCCCCAGGGGTGCAAGTGCCTTCACATCAGCCCCATTGCTGGGCAGTGGGTACCCCAGGGTCCCTTGTTTGTACCCAGGGTGCCTTTCAGGTCCTTTAGGAGTACCACAAAGTGCGCTGGAGGTCCCTGAGGGAATAGTAAGGCTGCAGTGAGGGGAGTTGGGCACATGTTGCGGAAAAAAAACAAAAAAAAACCACTGTTGGGAAGTGTTCTTGGGTTTCCACAGTTGAATGTGCCTTCCCGTGAGTCCCTGCGCTGGTACCTGGAGAGCCTGCCATACCTGGTTCGAATCCAGGGTGCATCTCGGTCCAGATAGGGGTACCACAAATCAGAGAGAAGACCCCTGCTTGGAAGATAAGGTTTGAATGTGGTATGGTGAGGCACCAGTTGGAGAAAAAAAAATCACAACCTCGAGAATAGGGGCATGGGTCACCACGGACCAAAATGTCTTCCCATCAGCCCCTGTGCTGGGCCTCAGTGACCCTGCGGACCCTGGTTCAAATGTAGGGTGAATCACAGGAACGCGAAGGGTACCACAAGCGAGCAGAAGTGGCAAGTGTGTCTCAGGTCGACTTGGGGTACCCCAAAGCAGGCACAAGGCACCATAGGGGATCGGAACTTTTGAGCATGGGGAGCCGGGGCAGTGGTGGCACCAAATAAGAAAAAACAACGCACCGCTGAGAAGCGTTCCTGGGTCCTACACGGAAAACATTACCTTCCCATAAGGCCCTGTGCTAGACCCCAGGGACCCTCACGTAAGTGCTTCAAACCCAGGGTGAGTCTCTGACAAACTAGTGGTACCCCAAAGTGGACAGAAGAACCCTGAGGGGAAGGTAAGGTTTGAGGGAGGAGATGTGTGTCAGCTGCATGGGGAAAAAACCAAAAACACACTGGCGAGAAGCGTTCCTGCATCCCCCAGGGAAGAAACTGCCTTCCCATCAGCCACTGTGCTTGGTCCCAAGGACCTGGCTTCCCTGTTTCCAGACCAGGGTGCATCTTGGGCCCGGTAGTGGTAAAACAAAGAGGATATTAGGACCCCGAGGGGAAATTAAGGTTTGAGGGAGGAAAGTTGGGGCACCTGTGGCAGAAAAGATAAAAAACGAACTACCAAGAAGCGTTCCTGGGTCATCCCTGGACGAATGTGTCTTCCCATCAACCCGTGCACTACCTGTTGACCCTTATGTCCCTGGTTCAGATCCTGGTTGTTTCTCATGCACACTAGGTGTACCACAACCCTGGCAGAAGGCCCCTGAGTGGAAGGTAAGGTGCCAGGAGATGAGGCAACTGAGAGAAAGGAAAAAAAAAATGCTCCACTGAGATATGGGGCCTGTGTCCCACATGTGAAAGTGCCTTAAATAAGCCCCTATGCTGTGAACCGGGGACTCTGGCATCCCTGGCTCCAATACAGGGTGCATCTTGGGTTCGTTAGGGGTACCCCAAAGTGGGCAAAAGGCCCCTGAGGGAAAGGTAAACTGTCAGGGAGGGGAGTTGAGGCACTGGTGGAAGAAAAAAAAGAAAGAAAATTGCGCAACTGAGAAGCGTTCCTGAGTCCACCGCAGGTAAAAGTGCCTTATCATCAGTCCGTGGGTCATTCCCCGGGGACCCTGGCATCCATGGTTCAAAATCAGGGTGTGTTACGGGCCCTAGAAATGTACTCCAAAACGGACAGAGACCCAGAGGGGAAGCTGAGTTTAGGAGGGCATATGGGGCTCTTGTGGCAGAAAAAGAAAAATAAAACTTGCAGACGGGAAGTGTCCCTGAGCTCCCCAGGGATGAAAGTGCCTTCTGATCAGCCCCATTGCTGGGCAGAGGGAACCCCAGGGTCCGTGGTTCAAACTTAGGGTGCCTTTCAGGCCCGTTAAGGGTACCACAAAGTGAGCTGGAGGCTCCTGAGGGGAGCCTCCGTCCATTTTTTTATTCTGCAACATGTACCAACTACCCTCTCTCCAAAGAGGGTTGGAGCGAGGGTAGTAAAGTTAGAGCGAGGGTAGTTGGGCACATGTTGCAGAATTTGAAAAACATGCTGCCAAGAAGCGTTCCTGGGTTTCCACAGTCGAATGTGCCTTCCCCTGAGTCCCTGCACTGGTACCTGGAGAGCTTGGCATACCTGGTTTGAACGCAGGCTCTGTCTCGGTCCAGACAGTGGTACCACGAATCAGAGAGAAGACCCCCTGCTTGGAAGATAAGGTTGGAGGGTGGTATGGTGAGGCGCCAGTTGCAGAAAAAAAATTGCAACCTCGAGAATAGGGGCATGGGTCGCCATGGACCAAATGCCTTCCCATCAGCCCCTTTGCTGGGCCTTGGTGACCCTACAGACCCGGGTTCAAACGTAGGGTGAATCGTGGGAATGTTAAGGTTACCCCAAAGCGAGCAGAAGTCCCTTGAGGGAAAGGAAAATAGTGAGAGAGGTGAGGAGGTGTACCAGTGGTAGAGAAAAGTAATCACGATCCTGAGAAGCTATCCTGGGTCCCCCACGGATGAAAGTGCCTTACCGTCAGCCCCGGCACTGGGCCCTGAAAACACTGGAGACCCTGATTCGACGCAGGGAGTGTTTTGGACATGCTATGGATACCCAAAAGAGGGACGAAGGCCCCTGAGGGGAAGGTCAGGTTGAGGGCAGGGAGGTGGGTGACCTGTGGAATAAAAAAAAAAAACCCTCTGCTGAAAAGAGTTTATTGACTGCATGGAAGAAAGTGCATTCCCATCAGTGACTCCGGTGGTCCCCGGGGACCATGGCCTTCCCAGTTTGAACCCAGGGTGTGTTCCAGGCTGACTTCGGGTACCCCAAAGCAGGCACAAGGCACCAGAGGGGATCGCAACTTTTGAGCGAGGGGAGCTGTGTCACTGGTGGCAACAAATAAGAAAAAAACAATGCACCACTGAGAAACATTCCTGGGTCCTACACGGAAAACATTACCTTCCAATAAGGCCCTGTGTTAGGCCCCAGGGACACTGGCATACCTGGTTCAAACCCAGGGTATGTCTCGGTCCCAGTAGAGGTACCCCAAAGGGGACAGAAGAACCCTGAGGGGAAGGTCAGGTTTGAGGAAGGTTATGCAGTTCAGCTGTGTGGCAAAAAATCCAAAAACACACTGTCGAGAAGGGTTCTTGCATCCCCCAGGAAAGAAACTGCCTTCTTATCGGCCCCTGTGCTGGTTTCCAGGGACTTTGGCATCCCTGGTTCGAATACAGCGTGCATCTTGGGTTCACAAAGGGTACCCCAAAGTGGGTAAAACTCCCCTGAGGGAAAGGTGAACAGTGAGGGAGGAGAGGTGGCTCAGCAGTGGCAGAAAGAAAAGAAAGAAAATCTCGCCACAGAGAAGGGTTCCTGGGTCCACCACAGAGGAAAGTTCCTTCCTTTAGTCTGTGCACTGGGCCCTGGGAAGCCTGCCGTCCATGGTTCAAAAGCAGGGTGCATCTCGGGCCCACCAGGGGTACTCCGAAATGGACAGAAAGACCTTGAGATGAAGGTGAGCTTAGAAGGAAGGCATATGGGGTCCTGTGGCAGAAAAAGAAAGAAAAACACGCCAGCAAGGAGCGTTCCTGGGCTTCCCAGGTATGAGAGTGCCTTCCCATCAGACTCAATGCTGGGCCACGGGTACACTGTGGTGCCTGGCTCGAACTTAGGGTGACTTTCAGGCCCATTAGGTGTACCACAAAGAGGGCAGGAGCCTCCTGTGGCGATAGTAAGGTGAGAGTGTGTGGAAGTGGGACACAAGAGGCAGAAAAAAAAAAACATGCCACCAAGAAGCGTTCCTGGGTCTCCACATATGGAACTGCCTTCCCGTGAGCCCCTGTGGTGGTACCTGGAGACTTTGGCAACCCTAGTTCAAACTCAGGGTGAGTCTCAGTCCAGGTATGGCTACCACAAATCAGAGAGAAAGCCCTGATAGGAACATAAGGTTTGAGGGAGGGATGGTGAGGCATCTGTTGGAGGAAAAAAAACACCAAGCTGAGAAGTGGGGCATGGGTAGCCACAGACCAAAATGCCTTCCTTTCAGCCCCTTCGCTGGGTCACAGGTACCTTGCAGTCCGTGGTTCCAACGAACTCGAAGGGTATCCCAAAGTGAGCAGATTCTGGAGAACTCAAAGGGTATCCCAAAGTGAGCAGATGTCCCCTGAGGGGAAGATAAATAGTGAGGGAGGTGAGGTGGTGCACCAGTGGCAGAGAGAAATAATTGCAATGCCGAGAAGCTCTTCTGGGTCACCCACAGATGAAAGTGCCTTCCCATCAGCCCCCAGAACTGTGCCCCGGGAACACTAGAATCCCTGGGTCGACCACAGGCTGCGTTTCAAACATGCTAGTGGTACCCAAAAGCAGGACAAAGCCCCTCAGGGGAAGTTAAGGTTCGAGGGCGGATAGGTGGGCTACCGGTGGAATAAAAAAAGAAAAAAAGGGCAGTATTCGCACCCATGGAAAGTGCCACTTCGTCAGTACTACAGTGGGCCTAGGTACAGTGGCCAGCCCGGTTAGTGAGTTTGTGTGAGTGTGTGAGTGTGAGTGTGAGTGTGAGTGAATGTGAGTGACCATGAGTGTTAGTGTCTGTGAGTGAGTGTGACAGTGTGGTGAGTGAGAGTGTGCGAGTGTGAGTGTGCATGTGAGGGTGTATGAGTGTGTGAGGGTGTGAGTGAAAGTGTGAGTGTGAGTGGGCTTGAGTGTGTGAGTGAGTGTTTGAATTTGTGGGTGAGAATGTGAGTGACTATGACTGAGAATGTGTATGAGTGTGAGTGTGTGAGTGCGTGTGAGTGTGTATGAGTGTGAGTGTGTGCATGAGGGAGAGTGTGAGAGCAAGTGTGTGTGTAGAAGTGAAAAGTATGGTGAGTGTGTGAGTTTTGTGAGTGTGAGTGAGTTTTGTAGGAGTGTGTGATAATGAAGTAAGTAAATGGCTCCCGTATTAAATGTAAATGCTCAAATGTTAAATGAAATGTAAATGAGAGTAAAGCAGAAATGAAATGTAAAAAGAGAATGTAAGTAAAAAGAAATAGAAGTAGGAATTAAGTGAAATACAAAGAATGTATTTATGAAGTAAAAAAGTAACTAAAACAAAAGTGTAAAATTAAGAATAAAGAGAGTATGAAGTAAAAAGAGATTTAATGTAAAAAGAGAAATAAAAGAATGTAATATAAAAAGAAAAGTAAGAGTAAAGTAAATAAAAATGTATGAAATGAGAAATATTAAAATATACAAATTAGTGTAATTAAATTAAAATTATATGGGAAACTTTAAAATTAGGTATGAAGTAGAATTAAGAAGTAAAAAGAAGTGTAAAATTATGAAATGAGTGTTAAATCTGTAACTATATTCACAAAAAATAAAATGCGTAACAAATAGAAATCTAAGTAATATGAAAAATGTAATAAAGTAAGAAATAATACATAAATTAAAATTGTAAAATATATATGTGAGAAATTAAGTCTCATATGAAATAAAAATAAATAGAAATGTAAAATGAAATAAATGCTCAATATTAAAAGAAATCCTATGTAACAAATGTAGAAATGTAAGAAATGTAAGAAATTATAAAATTATAAATGTAAAAGAGTAAATAAAGAAATGTAAATGCATAATAATAAGAGAAATAAAAGATTAAATGTAAGAGAAATTAAAGGAGTATGTAAAAATAAGTAACTAAAGTAAGAAATGTAAAGAAATAAATGTATAAAAATTAAAATAAATTCTGTCTAAAAGAAATAATATAAAAAAAAATGGAAATGTATTTAGCAAAGTAAAAAAGTAAGTAAGAAATGAAATATGAAATCCCCAAGAATATTAAATGTCTATAAAGTAACTTTTAAAAAATATAAAATGTTAAAATTAATGTAAGTCAGAAGAAAAGAGTAATTTAAGTAAAAGAGTAAGAAATGAAGAGTAAAGAGAATGTAGGTGTGAAAAGCAGGCAAAGAATGTAATATGAAATTAAAGTTAGAATGTAAAGTGAAACAAAGTATGAAGTATGTAACTGTATGTGAAGTGTAAGATAAAGTTTAAAAGTGTAAATTAGTATGTAGGAAAACAGTGTAAGAGTATGTGAAGTAAAATAGAAATGGGAAATGTAAATTTAAGAAATCCTGAAATAAAAATAATGTGAATGAGAGTGAGTGTATATGAGTGTGTGTGTGAATGTGAGGGTGCTTGTGTGTGAGTATGAATGTGTGAGTGTGAGTGTGACTGTGAATGTAGTGATTGTGTGAGTGCGAGTGAGTGTTTGAGTGTTTAAGAGCTGGGTTACCTGTGGTATTACAACAAAAAATAAAAACGGGCCATCGAGAAGCATTTGTTGTCCCCATGGAAGAAAGTGCCTTCCCACGAACCTCTGCACTACCTGAGATTCTGGCATCTGGACAAACCCAGAGTGCATCTCAGGAGGTCCAGGTAGGGTACCATAAATCTCAGAGAAAGCCCAGTTGGAATATAAAGAGTTTGAGGAGGATGGTGAGGCACCTGTTGGAGAAAAAGAAACTGTGAGTGTGAGTTTGAGTGTGAGTGTGCGTGTGAGTGAGTTTGTGTGAGTGTGTGAGTGTGAGAGTGTATTTGTGACTGTGAGTGAGTGTGAGTGTGTGTGAGCTAAGTGTGTCTGTGGTGGGGTGTGACAGTGTGTGAGGTGGTGTGGGCAGACATGGTGCGTGTGAGTCAGGGTGAGTGTAAGGGTGAGTGTGAGTGAAAGTGTGAGTGAGTATGAGTGTGGTTGAATGTGTGAGTGAGTGTGAGTGTGAGTTTCCGAATGAGAATGTGAGAGTGACTGTGAGCGACAGTGTGAGTTTGTGTGTGTTAGTGAGTGTGAGTGTGCGTGGGTGAGTGTGTGAGAGTGTGAGTGAGTGTGCATGACAGAGAGTGTGAGTGTGTGTAAGTGAAAATGAGTGAGTGTGAGTGTGTGTGTTTGTGAGTGTGAGTGAGAGTGAGTGAGTGAAAGTGAGTGTGAGTGAGAAAGTGTGAGTGAGAGTGAATGTGTGTGAGTGAGTGTAGGTGTGTATTACTGTGAGGGTGCCTGTGTAAGTGAGTGTGTGTCTGAATGTGTGAGTGTGAGTGACTGTGAGTGTGAGTGATTGTGTGTTTGTTAGCTGGGTGACCTGTAGTATTACAACAAAAAATAAAAAAGGGCCATCGAGAAGCATTTCTTGTCCCCCACAGAAGAAAGTGCCTTCCCAAAAGACCCTGCACTGGGCCCCAGGGACCGTGGCCTAACTGGCTCAAAACCAGGGTTTTTCTCTGTAACACTATGGGTGCCCCAAAGAAGTAAGAATTCACCAGAGGGGAAGTTAAGTTTTGAGGAAGGGGAGCTGGTGCACTTGTGGCTGAAAAAATAAAAGAAAATCGCACCACTTAGAAGCATTCCTGGGTCCCACACAGACAACAGTGCCTTCAAATCAGACCCTGCACTGTCCCCTTGGGACCGTGGCATCCCTGGTTTGAAATCAGGGTGCATCTCGGTCCCTGCAGGGGTACTCCAAAACTGACAGAACCTGAGGGGAAGGTGAGGTTAGAAGGAGAGCACATGGGGCTCCTGTGGCAGAAAAAGAAAAAGAAAAAAATGGAAGCTAGCGAGGAAACTGGCTCCCAAGGGACGAAAGTGCCTTCCCATCAGACACAGCACAGTTCTGTGGGCACCCTGGGTTCACTGGTTGGAACCCAGTGTGCCTATCGGGCCCATTAGGAGTACCACAAAGAGGGTCGGAGGCTCCTGAGGGGATAGTAAGGTTGGAGAGAGGGGTGGTGGGGCATAAGTGGCAGAAAAAATAAAACGTGCTGCCAAGAAGTGTTCCTGGGACTCCATGGATGTAAGTGCTGTCCCATGAGCCCCTGCACTGGTACCTGAAGATCCTGGCGGCCCTGGTTCGACCCCAGGGTGTGTCTCCGGCCAGATAGGATACCACAAATCACTGAGAAGGCCCCTGATGGGAAGATAAAGTTTGAGGGAAGGAAGGTGAGGCTCCTGATGGAGAAAAAATAAACTGTGAGTGAGTGTGAGTTAAAGTGGGTATGACTGTGAGTATGTCAGTGTGTGTCAGTAAGTTTATGTAAGTGTGTGAGCGTGAGTGTGTGTGCGATTGTGAGTGTGAGAGAATGTGAGTGATCATGAGTGTTAGTGTTTATGAGTGAGGGAGTGTGACAGTGTGAGTGGGTGAGTATGTGAGCGTGAGTGTGCATGTGAGTGAGTGTGTGTGTGTGATGGTGAGTGTGAAAGTGTGAGGTGAGGTGTGGAGTGGGAGTTAGTGTGTGAGTAAATTTAAGTTATAAATGAAATAAGTAAAAAGTAACTATGAAGTAAAATAATATGTAAAATGTAAGAGTATAAGAATGTAATATGAATATATGTGTAAAGTATGAATAAATTACATAAAGAGAACAGAGTGTGAAATAATAAAATGAAGTAAGTGTAGCAAGTTTAATATGAAATAGAAGTAAAAGTGTGAAAAGTATGAATATGAAGTAGTGTGAAGTGACATAGATAGTAGGTATCTATGAAGTAGAGGTAGCAAACATAGAGTAGAGTGTCTAACTATGAGTGTTCATATGAAATTACATGAAACATAAAGTAAAAAAGTGTAAAAGAGTAAAGAGTAATAGAGTAATAAGTAAAGTTAGAGTATGTAAAGAGATTTATGAAGTAAAGAAATATAAAGTAACTATCAAGTAAAGTGTGAAGTGGGAGTGAAATTGTGAGTGGTGTGCATGAAGTGTGTTGTAGGGTGTGTCATGAGGGTAGGTGTAAGTGTGTGTGTGAGTGAAAGTGAGTGTGAGTGTATGTGTTTGTGAGTGAATGAGAGTGAGTGTGAGTTTGAGTGAGTGTGAGTGAGAGTGTGTGTGATTGTGAGTGTGTGTGTGAGTGAGGCTGCTTATGTATGAGTGTGTGAGTATGAATGTGTGTGAGTGACTGGAGTGTGATTGTGTGAGTGTGAGTTAGTGTGTGAGTGTTAGTGGGTTACCTGTGGTATTACAACAAAAAATAAAAACAGGTGATCGAGAAGCATTCCTTTTCCCCCAAGGAAGGAAGTGCTTCCCGACAGCCCCTGCACTCGGCCCCGGGGACCATGGCCAAACCGGCTGAAAACCACGGTGTGTCTCAGTAACACTATGGGTGCCTCAAAGGAAGAAGGCACCGGAGGGGAAGTTAAGCATTGAGGAATGGGAGCTGGTGCACTTGTGGCAGAAAAAAATAAAAGAAAATCACACTGCTTAGAAGCATTCCTGAGTCCCACATGGACAACAATGCCTTCATAACAGGCCCTGCACTGGCCCCTGGGGAAAGAGGCATCCATGGTTTGAAATCAGGGCATGTCTCAGGCCCTGCAGGGCTATTCCATAAAGGACAGAAAGACCCTGAGGGGAAGGTGAGGTTAGAAGGAGGGAGTATGGGGCTCCTGTGGCAGAAAAAGAAAAAAATGGATGCCAGCGAGGAGTGTTCCTGCACTCCCCAGGGACAAAAGTGCCTTCCCATCAGCCACAGCACTGTTCTTTCGGCACCCTGGGTTCCCTGGTTAGAACCCAGTGTGCCTATCGGGCCTGTTAGGGATACCACAAAGAGTGCCAGAGGCTCCTGAGGGGATAGTAAGGTTGGAGTGAGGGGAGGTTGGGCATATGTGGCAGGAAAAAATAACCTGTGCTGCCAAGAAGTTTTCCTGGGTCTCCATGGACAAAAGTGCCTTCCCATGATCCTCTGCACTGGTACCTGAAGAAACTGGCATCCCTGGTTCGAATCCCAGGTGCGTCTTGGGCCAGGTACGTTACCACAAGGCACAGAGAAGGCCCCTGATGGGAAGATAATGTTTGAGGGAAGGATGGTGAGGCACCTGTAAAGATAGATATTCCACTAAATTTCATTTTTATTATGACATAGACAGCTGGTAATGAGCAGCATAATTGGAAAACTTCTCAGTAAATTCCAATGTGGCCTTGGCCTAAGAATATAGATAAACAAACTACGAGTTTATAATCTGAAAATAAACCTGCACATTTACAGTCAGTTGATTTTACATAAGAATAACAAAAGAACAAAATGGGAAAAGAATAGTCTTTTCAACCAAAGGTGTTGGGACAACTGGGTATTCATATGCAAAAAATAAATAAATTTGGACCAAATATCTTATTTAAAAATTAACTCACAATTGAACTGCTAACTGTAACAGCTGAAACTATAAAACTTTCAGAAGAAAACACTAGCATAAATCTTTGTGACTGCATTTGGCAGTGTTTTCTTAGCTATGACTCCAAAGGTAAAACGGATTCAATGGACTTCAAAATTGAAAAGTGCTGTGTCTGAGAAGACAGTATCCAGAAGTGAAAAGGCAAGACACTAAGTAGAAGAAAGTATTTGAAAAGCATATATCTGTTAAGCAACTTACATATATAGGATATTTAAAGAAACTTTGCAATTCATAGTAACAAGATAACTCAATTTAAAAAATGGGCAAAGATTCTGAACAGATATATCTGCAAAGAAGATATAAAGATGGATAATCGATAGATGCTAGATGTAATGAGTTATTAGGAAAATGTAAATCAAAACCACATGTGGTATCAGTTCACACCACAGGATAAAAATCTTTGTTCAATAAAAAAGAGGAAGTAAGTGTTAGGAAAAATGTGAAGAAATTCAAACCCTCATCCCATTCTGCTGGGAATGTAAAGTGGCACAACCACTTTGGTAAACAAATTGGCAACTCCTCAAAAGGTTAAGCATGAAGTCACCATATGACTCAGAATTTCCAGTCATAAAGATATACTCCAGGAAAATAGAAAGATATGCAAGCACAAAAAGTCATATGTAAATGTCTACAGCAACATTATTAGTAGGAGTCCAAAAGTGGAGAGAATCAAAACGTCCATCACCTTTGGGTGGGAAAGAGCCCAAAGGTCCATCACCTGGTGAATGGATAAATAACTGTTTGATGCATCCATACACTGGAGTATTATTGGGCAATAAGAAGAAATTAAGTACTGATCCTGATCTTAGGAGGAGACAGCAAAATGCCTAGGCAGATATGGAGGGTCCCTGGAGAATTTCCAACCAGCCCCACAAGTGTTTACACCAGATGCTATGTGCAGAGAAGGGGACCCGGACTTGTCTTGCCTGCACATGCCAGCAGTGGACCAGAGGCCCACATACACTGGTGGGATGGGGTGGAGCCACCAGGAATTCGTGCCTTATGCAGGGGAGGAGACTGGTCACTTCAGCTCATGTATTCCCGACATTCAATTGTGAGGTGGAAATCTGTTGGCAGGACCCCTCTCTTTACTGAGAGATATCCTTTTCACATAATAAGGTCTGTCCTCCTCACCCTTCAATGTGTCTGCGTGCTTAATTTTTCCTAGTCATGAAAGAAGAGTCCAGATTTTGCTGAACTAAGGAGAAAAACCCCGCATCAATACCTGCTACAACACAGATGCAGCATGAAAAGTTATGCTAAGTGAAATAAGCCAGTCGCAGTAGATAACTTGTTTTATATTTCAGAGTCTTATAGGCAAATCTATACAAAGAAGGTTGGTGGTTCCCTAAGGCTTAGGGAGGAAGGGAAAACTAGTGAAGATGGCTAAATGATGTGGGGTTTGCTTTTAGGGTGATGAAAATGTTCTAAAATTGATTGTAATGATGACTGCATAACTCTGAAAATACTAAAGTCGGTGACTTGTATATCTTAAATGAGTGAATTGCATGGTGGGTTCATTATTTCTCAATAAACCCGTTACGCACCACCCCGCTCCACCACACATTAATTGGGTACTAGTGATCTGGAGACAGGTACTGCTTGGTTTCAGATCACTGGCCAGAGGTCAAGACATAAGAGAATCAACAGCATGTCCTTTTTATAGAAAAAAGATTTATATTTTGAAAACTATCCTTTTCATTAGTATCAAGTCAGTAAAATTAAATGAAAAATCTTTCTTTCACTGCTTAAAGCACTGAGAGATTTATATTGAGGAATAAGACCTTGTTTTCTTTGGCCCCAATTTCTATCCAAAGGGTCTGGGAATCACACACTTCAAACTATAAAATCTCATCAGATGGGTTTTATTAACTCTTATAATGTGGCTTACTTTCTAACCTGATTCTGGTACAGCATCACAGAGAGAAGAAGCTGAAGGAAATCAAAATATTTAACCCCAAATATTTTTTTTGACATATTTTGAAATGGCTGCTGCAGGGCCAAGAGATTGAAATGGCCCTCATTAATGTAACCCAGTCTCTCCCCTTCTAGGTCTTCCCAGATCTGGGGAAGATTAACTAAGAGCCTGATGCATTTAAAGTCTGAAAAGATATATTTACCCTCTATTTTCTCAACATATTTTGGCAGAATTTGGGTTTTCCATTATTAATATTTTCCCAAATTACATGATTTTTAAGCCCAAAACTGATTTAAAATTATTGTATATTGGAATATAAATCATTCTATTATAAAGATATAACCATTTTTATGTTCATTGCAGCACTATTCTCAATAGCAAAGACATTGAATCAACCCAGATGTCCCTCACTAATAAATGGGATAAAGAAAAAGTGGTATGTACACACCATGGAGTCATAAAAATGAATGAGATCAAACACTTTGCAGGGACGTGGATGAACTCGAAGTTGTTATCATCAGGAAACTAATCCAGGGACAATAAACCAAACACTACATTTTCTCGCTTATAAGCTTAATGGTGAGAACACATGGAATTGGGGAGGGGAACAACAAACACTGGGGCCTGTTGGAGTCAGGAGGCAGAGCATCAACATCAATAGCTAATTCCTGTGGGGCTTAACATCCAGGTGATGGATTGATAGGTGCAGCAGACCATCATGGCACACGCTTACCTATGTAACAAACCTGCACGTCTCACACATGTAATTGAATCCTTAAGATAAAATAATTTTTTTTAAAAAAAATTACCTTATGTTTTAGCTTCTTAATCAGAATATCCATTTTCAGTTGATCTGTTTTTAAGTCTCGATGACAACCGAAGTCTTCATTTCCAAACGCACTTAACAAATTTATTGACATTTCCAGGAGTTTCTTATACCTGCAGAAGTGCACAGAATTAGTAAATAAAGTATTTTTAAGAGTAAATATTTAATAATTGTTTAAACAGATATTGTGCTATGGCATATCAGAGAAACAAATCTATAAACTATGATCCTCTCAGTTTCAACTAAGCATACTTTGGAAGGATTCCATATGAAATTATAATCTTAGATAAATAATACAAAGAACAATGTTACTTAGCAAATATGGCAGATAAAAGTGACGTTATAACCATACACAGCTTTGTTGTTGTTGTTGCTTTTTTGAGATGGAATTTCACTCTTTTTTGTGAGCTGAAATGCAATGGTGTGATCTCAGCTCACACAGCCTCTGCTTCCCTGGATTCAAGTGATTCTCCTGCCTCCACCTCCCCAGGTAGCTGGGATTAAGTGTGTACCACCACTCTGGGCTCATTTTGTATTTTTAGTAGAAATGGTGTTTCACCGTGTTGGTCGGACTGGTCTTGAACTCCTGACCTCAAATGATCCACCCACCTTGGCCTCCCAAAGTGCTGGGATTACAAGTGTGAGCCACCACACCTGGTCTAACCATACACTTTTTGTAAATAAACTATTCATATCCATGCTGGTATACTAAGATAAAATAACCTATTACTAAATATAATCCATAATCCAGAGATGAGTAACCAAGATATAAAGTGAAAACATGTCTTGGAAAAAGACACAAAAATACATTTTGATACCCATTGACCACAGTCTATAAGAAGAAAAAAGTACACACAAAAAAGCATCAGGGACATTATTCAATGTAAGAAGAAATGAAAACATCTTTAATATCTGAGTTAAGGAGAAAATGGAAACAGGCAGTTTTAGAAAAAAGGAAAGCGGCAGGGAGTTGTGTGATGATTTAAAGACTTTGAAGAAGAGATCTAAAGATCTTTGCTGACATAATGTCAACAAAATGAAAGAGATACAAAGCCACATAGAGAAAGGAAATGACAGAAAAATGTAGATTAGAATCAGAAAACCAACTTAAGGGCTCAGGAAATAAATAGAAAAGTAGCTGTGTTCAGGGCTTCAAAAACACATTCCATTAAAAAATAAAAAATCTGTGACCAAAACATGAATGCTCATTTTACTTTTAAGTTTTACAAATATTTTTATATATATGAAATTTATTTCTTTAAAATAGAAGTTCAATAACATGTATACTTCATGTATACAATGGAGTTATCTGTGTAAAATGAGTAAATTTCCGAGTTTTATATGTAAAAGAAAAGGAAAGAAGTAGAAACAAAATAGAAGTTACATATCAAGATAAATTTTGATGTTAAAGAATGACACAAATAGGTCTTCTTTAAAGAATTTGAATGCAGCAGAGGATACTACAAAAGGAAGAAAAGATGACCACAGACAGCAAAAATACCTTCAGAAATAAAAATTCAAACTAGATAATGAAAAGTGCACTTGACATTATATGTCCAAGGCTTTATCATTGTTTTCAAAATCATTAAAGAATAAGTGGCCAGGCATGGTGGCTCATGCCACTTTGGGAGGCCGAGATGGGCAGATCATGAGGCCAGGAGTTTGAGAACAGCCTGACCAGCTTGGCAAAACCCCGTCTCTACTAAAAATGCAAAAATTAGCCGGGCATAGTGGCACATGCCTGTAATCCCAACCACTCAGGAGGCTGAGATAGGAGAATTGCTTCGAGGCATAGGTTGCAGTGAGCCGAGATGGCGCCATTGCACTCTAGCCTGTGAGACAGAGCCAGACTCTGTCTCAAAAAAAAAAAAAAAGTAAATAAAAAGAAAGTAAGTATAAAATTTTGGCATTTTAAAAAACGTTCAGATTATGTTGTTTCCCTTTTATACATATTTTTCATATAAATTTTTTCATCCCAACATTGCCTCAGCAGCTCAGCTGACTCCCGCCCCAATGATGCACATACCTATAAAGTTGAGTTGTGAGTTTCTG
The DNA here is from genome assembly GCF_008728515.1 of Papio anubis. Classification (NCBI taxonomy): domain Eukaryota; kingdom Metazoa; phylum Chordata; class Mammalia; order Primates; family Cercopithecidae; genus Papio; species Papio anubis. The sequence goes on from NW_022168761.1 coordinate 21,991, forward strand.
AAATACATTTTAAAATAGAATTTGTTTAATTATGAAAATGCGGACATAAAATAAATTTGTGTCTCAATTTTGGTCAAGTAAAATTAGAGTTAAATCGATTAATGAATGATTAACCTGTTCTACAATATGAAAACCATACCCAGTTGCCTCTTCTTCTAATTCACAATTTTCCTTTCTTATTTGATTCACGTTATACTCCAGTGATGATACTAACAAAAAGTTTCCTTAACTATGAAGTTTCTGTGTCCAAAATCTAGTTGCTGTCTGGGTTTTGATCACTGATTGCAATATTTATCAACAATTCCCAGCTTCCCAGGTTTTTGAGAAGTCTTACTATTGATGGTTGAAGTAGCAGAAATATAATCTACACTATCTGAAAATAAAGTTTTTATTTATTACAATGTAAATAGTAATGCAAATTGTAATAAAGTATAAAATGTATTTCTTCACTGAAGCAGTACCATATTGTCCTCTACCCCTACAAACACACTACTTCTTTATGGTCTAATGTATTTTACAAGTCCTGTAATTGCTGTTAGACAAGTTTACTTAACTAAAATCTCTCACTTTGTTCTAAGGTTTTGGTATTTTCGACAATTTCCTTTGAGTCACTCAATGATGTCTACTATACATTTTGTTTTCCATGAGAAATTTGTTTTTTAATAATGAAGATTCTTCAGAGATAAGAAAATATTTGAATAACTACCTTTGTGCATAAACACATGACATTACTGTGTGTTTCTGTGTACTAGAGACAAAAACTTCAAAAAATATTTTAATGAATATACATTAAATTAAAAATTACTTTCATTAAACTGAGATGATCTTCCCTCAATGTATGAATACTTTCAGAATTCATATGTGAAGCCTTAAATATAGACCAAAGATTTGTATGAAATATAATAGCCTTTAAAAATCTTCTTTGTACCTGGCACAATGACTCCCGCCTGTAATCCCAGCACATTGGAAAGCTGAATTGGGCAGATCACCAGAGGTCAGGAGTTGGAGAGCACCCTGGCCAACACGATGAAACCTCATCTCCAATAAAAATAGAAAAATTAGCAGGGTGTGGTAGCACATGCATGTGGTATCAGCTAGTCGAGGGGCTGAGGAAGGAGAATTGCTTGAACTCAAGAGGAAGAGGTTGTAATGAGCCAAGACTGAGCCACTGTACTCCAGCCTGGTTGACAGAGCAAGACTCTGTCTCAAAAACACAAACAAACAAACAAAAAACCTAATTGTTCCCATATAGAAAAAGTCTAGTTCAAACTAGATGTGAAACATACACAATGCTGTGAGACAGGATAGAAATATATTTAACAAGTTATATTCCTGGTTTCTGTATAAATGAAACTGTTGAACTTAAACTTTTAAGACAAGTCAAGGAAAAGATAAAAAATTGCAAAAGTGAAACTTGAAAGTTCATTTCACCCTCAAGGGCTCATGATCACTAGACATTCACAAACTATATATATTGTTTGAAACATTAGTTCTGAAGTTTGATCTGAGTATCCTCGGAGTTTAAATTTCATTCAAGGATGTTCAAGAGGTCAAGTAAGACAATGCCATTTGCTCTTTTCAGTTTTCTTTTTCTGAGAAGAGCACAGCAAACTTCTTCAGAGAAATGAATTGTCCTAACTTCAGAGACTAAAGACTCGTGAGTCATAGTTCTAAGTGCATTTATAAAATATGGTGGTGCATGCTTGCATTCTGAATTTTTCAGCTTTAAACTCATATAGTAAACATGAGTAGATACAAACTTATTGAACAAAAGCCTTTTTAATCTGACATTATATTTGTTTTTATCTCTTTCTTCATTTGTCAACAACAGGAGAGTCTAACTAAATGTGGTAAAGTGGTCTAAGGGAATACAGTGAAAAGTGTAAAATGAATTAAACCAGAGATAATCATATCACTGTGGATACATCTGGAAGATATAATACAACGTACACCAAAGAAAGTGACAGAAAGGTATGTAAAGTGTATAACCACTCACATACCATTTTAGGACACAAATAAAAATTCTGCATATTATTTCTGAGCATCACAATATAGTTAAAAATTTGAATAGGGCATTGAAATGGAAAACAACCAATTTGTGATGTTGGTGGCCTCTATGCAACCATGTTTCAAAAACCTTAACATCAAAAAGTCTCAAAATCACCATTCTAAAAGACTGTGTCTACCAGTTATAAATGAATAAATACTTTCCTCATTTTTAATAATCAAAGATGCAACAAACACACACATACACACACCTATACATACACATACACACACAGTCTGCTCATTAGAACATCTGATTGGCTTCAGATCATCAGTGTAATAACACTAGCAGCAAGTCTCTAAAGTTAAAACAGAAACTGACACATTAATCAGTTAAGATTTCCTCTAGGTAAAGATCAGAACTCCAACTGGTACATAACTCACTGGAAATATCTGAGAGTCTCGAAATTCACTGCTTTGAATCCCTGACAAGAATAAAAATTTTGTATTGAAAACTTTATGCTTTTCAAAACATTAAAGCAGAAACATCTGAGTGAAAGCTTGCATTTTCAAAATATTTTTTATGCTTCTAAATTTATTTTTATTCAAATATAGATACCAATAGTAACATTTATATCAATGTTTTCCATTCAATTTCAGACAAATAGAATTAGGAGTTAAGAATAATGTGAGTACTTCCAATCATTTGATGCTGTTATTTCCCACATTAAATTTATATTGAAAACGTACCTGCTCACAATGTCTGAACATTTTTCCTTTGTACTGCTCCTTTCACAGCAGGATCTTCCATTTCAGTGTTAGGCTGAATGGGTTTTAAAAGAAAATGATTCATAAATCATATATATTTTGTACAATGTGGAGTTAGTGATTCAAAAAATATATATAATTAATAACCTTCAAGGAACGATGTTGTTCAAGAGGCCCTAGAAAGCAAAGGGGATATGTCATCAATTATATGTAAGTATGACAGGGCCAATCAAACATTCATGCAGTGTTATTATCAAGCTGAGTTCTAATGCCTGGCTATAAAAAAATTACTTAAGGTTTTGAAGGTTCTTCTTAACATCTTCTTTTCATTGCCTATGACAACAACATGACAGAAATATAATGCAGAAGATACAAATATAGGATTACTCAAACGAACTACATTTCAATAGTGAGATTGTGTTTCAAACACCTTTGCCTAAAACAGAAAAGCGTGGATGTCACTGTGAACACATGGGCTGATGAGGAGAAAAGAGACCATTAAACAGAGGAGCAAATCAAACCTGAGGGAATCAATGTCAAAGCTGATGGTGAATGTACGGTGTATTTTATTTTTTATTTATTTTCAAAATTTTTTTTATTATACTTTAAGTTCTAGGGTACATGTGCACAACGTGCAGGTTTGTTACATATGTATACATGTGCCATGTTGGTGTGCTGCACCCCTTAACTCATCATTTCCATTAGGTATATCTCCTAATTCTATCCCTCCCCCCAGTTCCCCACAATAGGATCTGGTGTGTGATGATCCCCTTCCTGGTCCAAGTGTTCTCATTGTTCAATTCCCACCTATGAGTGAAAACATGTGGTGCTTGGTTTTCTGTTCTTGTGATAGTTTGCTGAGAATGATGGTTTCCAGCTGCATCCATGTCCCTACAAAGGACACAAACTCATCCTTTTTTAACATGGCCTTCCATGGTGTATATGTACTTACATTTTCTTAATCAGTCTGTCACTGATGGACGCAGGTTGATTCAAGTCTTTGCTATTGTGAATAGTGCATAATAAACATATGTGTGCATGGGTCTTTATAGTAGCATGACTTATAATCCTTTAATTTATGTCCCTAGGAGTGGGATAGCTGGGTCAAATGGTATTCTAGTTCCAGATCCTTGAGAAATAGCCACTATTTTCCCACAATGGTTGAACTAGTTCACAGTCCCACCAACAGTGCAAAGTGTTCCTATTTCTCCACATCTCCAGCACCTATTGTTCCTGATTTTTAATGATTGCCATTCTAACTGGTGTGGATGGTATCTCATTGTAGTTTTGATTTTGCATTTCTTTGATGGCAGAGTGATGATGAGCTATTTTCCTTGTCTGTTGGCTGTGAATATGTGCTTTGAAGTTTCTGTTCACATCCTTGCCCACTTTTTGATGAGGGTTGTTTGCTTTTCTTGTAAATTTGTTAGAGTTCTTTATAGGTTCTGGATATTAGCCCTTTGTCAGATTAAGTGGGTGCAAAATTTTTCTCTCATTCTGTAGGTTGCCTGTTCACTCTGATGAGTAGTTTCTTTTGCTGTGCAGAAGCTCTTTAATTTAATTAAGATCCCATTTGTCAGATTTTGGCTTTTTGTTGCCGTTGCTTTTTGGTGTTTTAGACATGAAGTCCTTGCCCATGCTTGTCTCCTGAATGATATTACCTAGGTTTTCTTCTGAGTTTTGGTTTAGGCCTAACATTTTAAGTCTCTAATCCATGAATTAATTTTTTGTATAAGAGGTAAGGAAAGGATCCAGTTTCAGCTTTCTACATATGACTACCCAATTACAACACATTCATTAAATAGGATACTTTCCCCATTTTCTTGTTTTTTTTGTCAGGTTTTGTCAAGATCAAATGGCTGTAGATTAGTATTGGTATTATTTCTGAGGGCTCTGTTCTGTTCCATTGGTCTTTATCTCTGTTACATGGTACCAGTACCATGCTGTTTTGGTTACTGTAGCCTTGTAGTATAGTTTGAAGTCAGGTAGCGTGATGCCCCAGCTTTGTTCTTTTGGCTTAGGATTGTCTTGGCAGTAGCGGCATCTTTTTGTTTCCATATGAACTTTAAAGCAGTTTTCCAATTCTGAAGAAGTGTTGAGCGGCAATAGGGGATGGCATTGAATCTGTAAATTACCTTGGGCAGTATGGCCATTTCACCGTATTGATTCCTTCCTATCCATTAGCATGGTATGTTCTTCCCATTTATTTGTGTCCTCTTTGATTTCACAGAGTATTTTCACTCAACACATCAGAGGCATTGCTGCCAGCACACCACAGATAAATTCTCCATGTCCTGTCGCTGAGAAAATACACAGTTGAGATGAGAGTTCAGATGAACGTGCAATTCACCTCTCATCGAAGAAAGTGTTCTAAATTGATCAGCTAGGATACACACATACGAAATGACAGCAAATCAAAATACTAATTTTTCCCATGACCACATGGGCTACCGCAGCACCTACGTTTCTCCTATCCCCTCGTTAGGCCTTGAATTAGAGCTCCTTGGTCCACTCATAAGGCAGTCCAGAAAACCATCCAATAAACCGTGTAGAATAAGATTCCAATATCAAAATATTTATCAAAAAAGGAAACATTGAATTACCACAGGCTTGCTGGATATGAATACAGTTTTATATTTCAAAATCAGTACAGGATACTTTGAAAATGACAATTTTGGTATTCACAGAATGGATTTTATATTATGACTGCTTCTAAAATTAGCTAAGTTTGGTATATCATCTTACCCTGTAAAGGACTTTTATAAAACACCTATCATATCAAAGAGCTAACTGTCTCAAAAAAAATTAGCCAAATCATCTATATGCAACTTAATCACATCTTATTCACTCACGTCAATGAGACTTCTCTCTCTGAGGCCTGACAGTTATGAAGTGAAATGAGCGGCTGTGGTTTACCCCAATTCTAGCACTCCCTCCTGCCTCCAGCACTCTACACAGCAATAACCTCTTTTGTGAGGCTGGGCATATGCTGAAGCCACTGGAAGTGAGTTGTCTCAAGTTTACTTCGCCTTAACTCCCAGGACTGCAGCGAATGTCTTTCCTTCCTCCCTCTTTGTCCTTTCACAATCACTCTTCCTTTGAAAAAGTAATATTTATATCTGTCATCCTGATGTTTCCCTTCCTACCTGTTTTTTATAGATAACTGCGACCAATTTTTTCATCTGTATTCAGCAGTAGTATACACATGTAATCTCTATTTTCTCATCTCATACTCTCTCCCTGTGGCTAGAATCATGCTCAGAAATAAAAGGAAATTAATGCTTGTCCTTGATTCTGTTTTTCTTCACATTGTTGTCCAATGGTTCTTTTTCCACATTTATCTAAAGGAAGACTATTCCCTTGCTATTCAGAGCTATGCCCAAGGACCAACACCAAAATCACCTGAGTGAGAAATACAGAATCGACCAGAGTGTGCATTTTCCAGAAGCTCTTCAACTAATTCATGAAAATTTGAATGCCCTGTTCTACCCTGATGTGCTTCCATATTTGTTTACCCTAGTTGCCCTTTTTGGCCTAGCCTCAATTTCTTCCCTATTATGTCCCTGAATTAATTACTACATTATAAGCCATAGTGTTCCTAATGAACTTTTCATCAGGCAATACCTTCTTTAATTAATTTCTTCTCCATATATCACCCAACACTATTCTTTTCAATTATGTTAATTTGACCTACATGATACTATCCCATGAGGTTACCACACTATCTATGAAACTTAATTCTAGCCATACATGGCTAACCATTTTTGGTGATGCTTATCTATGGTAGATAAAACGCAAGTCTGTGTGGTAAAGTACCTCAATCCTTAACACCTCCCCAGTAGTGAGGATGACAGTAAGAGTAGGAAAATGTTACTCTAATTCTCTGACACATGGTGGTCCTGGAAGCTCAATTTATCTTCTTTCCTATTTCTAACACCCTGTTCTTCCTTCTTCTACAAAATAATTTCACTTTACTACCCTCCATTACATGCACCAACATATTTTTTAAAAATTTATTCCATGTACACTCCACCCTCCTTATTCTTACTTTCTTTTATTCAGTTCCTCTTTTCTCTTTCCTGATTTGGTTCAGGTCTTAGAGTATCTTAAAATAGAACTCATAACTCAGCTCCTTTAGTGGTACTCCCAATAGAATCAACTGCTGACCCTTGGTTAGAGACACAACTTATCACCATTTGACTTCTCCTTTACTTATTATACAGTTAACAGGACATTTTACTTAGCTATTAGACTATGTTAGTACTCATATTTTAAAAGAAACATTCCATCAAATGACTTTTTAAATAAAATACGGTTCTCACCTTCTCCTTTTCCATTGACTATTCTGTTTCCTTTTTCATGGGAAGGTCCAGGTAAAGGCTCTGACACTTTCTTGGGGACATGCTGCTGAGGTAATATCAAGAATGAGTTTCCATTTTAAAAATTATAATGAGTTGCATCAAGAGATTCTTATGAATCTCTTTATGAAACTGGGTCTCACTCTGTAAAACCAGAGATGAATGCAGTGGCATGATTACGGCTCACTACAGTCTCAACATCCTGACTTCAAGCAATATTCCCACCTCAACTTCCTGAATAGCTGGAACTACAGGTGCATACCATCATGCCAGGCTAATGTTTTATTGTTATTTTTGTAGAGACAAAGCCTCATTATATTGCCCAGGCTGGTCTCAAACTCCTAGGCTCAAGAAAACCTTCTACTTCTGCCTCCCAAAATGTTGAGATAACCAGTGTGCAACACCATACTCAGCCCTCATCAATTCCTTTAAATAAACCTCAATGTTGCCCAGGCATGGTGGCTCACACCTGTAATCACAGTCCTTTGCCAGGCCAAGGTGGGTAGATTGCTTGAGTTCAGGAATTTGAGACCAGCCTGGGCAACATAATGAGAACACATCACTACACAGAAACACAAAAAGGAGTCACGCCTGATGGTGTGTGCCTGTATCCCAGCTGCTCGGGAAGCTGATGTGGGAGGATCACTTGAGCTTTAGAGGTGGGGACTGTAGTGAGCCACGATCATGCCACTGTACTCCAGCCTGGGCAACAGAGCAAGACCCTGACTCCACAAAAATTTCAATTTAAAATGTGAGAACGAAGTGAAATACAAACAAAAAACAAGCCTAATTGCTCAATGAAATACGAGCTTAAGCCAAGAAAGAAAGGAAACCACATGAAGTACAATAAAGTACATGGAGAGATAGATCTCTAACAGGGCATTTTAGTCTTTCATATCTCTAATAATACTAATTAATATTTATGCTGCAATTAGATTTTGTAAGTATTTCTGTGATAGAGATTATTACTATAAGACATTTAATTACTTAGATATGGTCATCTACCACTACCTGAAAGAATATTATTGTGACAGAGAGAGAAACCTGGAACTTACTACTTTCCACCTAGAAAAATAATTGGTCACCAGAATTCTAAAGAGTAATTTATGGCTTGAAAAGGTATATTTCATAGAACGTGAGTGGGAGCTAATAAAAAGTATAAGAAATGTGAATCTGCAATAACAATGTTATGATTCCAGTTGAATGATACTAGAAAATACATTGTAATCCTCTTTTCTACTGATGACCTATTTCTTTTTTTTTTTTTTTTGAGACGGAATCTCTCTCTGTCACCCAGGCTGGATGGCAGTGGCTGGATCTCAGCTCACTGCAAGCTCTGTCTCCCAGGTTTATGCCATTCTCCTGCCTCAGCCTCCCGAGTAGCCGGGACTACAGGCGTCTGCCACCTCGCCTGGCTAGTTTTTTTGTATTTTTTAGTAGAGATGGGGTTTCACCATGTTAACCAGGATGGTCTCGATCTCCTGACCTCGTGATCCACCTGTCTCGGCCTCCCAAATTGCTGGGATTACAGGCTTAAGCCACTGCGCCTGGCCTGATGACTTATTTCTAGTTTATTTCCTTTTAATGAATGGCATAGTTTCTTCAATATTAAAAAATAAAACGAATGTAAGCAATATTTTAAATATTTAATCGTGAGATACTTGAGGTATATGACTTGAAACATTCCATTATATAAAAATTCACTTGTTTATTTATTCAGATTAAACAACTATTAAGGCTGAATGTCTCATGCCTGTAACTCCAGCACTTTGAGAGGCTGAGGCAGGCAGAACACTTGAGCCCAACAGTTCAAGACCAGCCTGGGCAACAAGACAAAACCCAATCTCTACAAAAACTACAAAAATCAGCTGAGCACGGTGACACAGGTCTATGGTCCCAACTACTTGGATGGCTGAGGTGTGAGGATCACCTGAGCCCAGAAAATGGAGATGGGATTGAGCCAAGATCTCACCACTGCATTCCAGCCTCAGTTACAAAGTGAATCACCGTCTCAAAAAACAACAATTAAAATGCTTCTTACATGGAAGACTGTATTCTAGGTACTCCAGGATACACACAAATATGTTGACTGACCTCCAGTACCTCATGGTATGCAGGAGCTTCCAATGATTCTTTAAACAACTAAATATAAAAATTTCTGAAACTCAAAATTTTAGAATGTGATATAAGGAGTTTGAGTGGTTATTTTATTTTGTAAGATGTAGTCTTGTCCTGTCACCCTGACTGGAGTGCAATCATGCGATCTTGGCTCACTGCAACTTCTGCCTCCTGGGTTCAAGTGATTCTCCCACCTCGGCCTCCTGAGCAGCTGGGAATACAAGCATGTGCCATCATGCCCAGATAATTTATGTGTTTTTTCTTCTTTTAGAGGCAAGATTTCACCATGCTGGCCAGGCTGATATCGAACTCCTGACCTCAAGTTATGCCCCACCTCGGCCTCCCACAGTGCTGGGATTACAGGCATGAACCACTGGGCCTGAGCAAGTAAATAGTTTAGATAAATGCAATGACAAAATTATGATGTTAAAGTCTTAACATATTGGTATTAAGAGTCTCTGCTTTGAGAAACGTTTATTTGCAGCAAAATACACGTTATTCAATTAGATGAAGAGTTTTATAGAAACCCTCATGGACAACTTATAAAACACACAAAAATCCCTTTACGATACAAATTTTGAAAGCATAAATTTAAATTTCTACATTTTCACAATTTATATTTTTAAGTCAGATACAGTATTTTTATGTTGTCCAGGTTTTTCTGAAACTCTTGGGCTCAAGCAATCTTCTTGCCTCAAACTCTAAAGTAGCAGGGACCACAGGTCTACACCACCACACTCAATGATTTTTCTACAATTTTTAATATTATTTTAGTCTCACTACAGAACCAATAATATAAGTAGAGAAACAATCTCTCCTAAAAACTGTATGATACCAAAATTGTAAGTTTCCAAGGGGGGGGGGAAAAATTCTATAGACTATGTGCTCAACGTTTGGCAACTAAAAGGTACTGGTGGATTCCATGATTACTGCAAATAATTTGATCCCCTGAAGATTTATACAAGCATAAATATGATAGTTACCCTCGTATGATTTAAAAGTCAAAGTGTTAGTATTTATCCAAATAAACCTTAACCAAATTTCATGTTTCCTCTATTGGAGAAAGCATTTCCTAATGTGATTTTCCTGTCACTACTTATTTTCCAGTTCTCAGCTCACACCCTGTCACAGTACTTATCAATCTTTGTTAGTTACCAAAGTTAAACAAATTTTTTGAATCAACTAGCCACATGTATGTTTTTCTCTGACCAACTTTCCATTACCATCATAAAACTATGACAGGTATACCACTGCTAAGTTTTAAAAGTAAATACTATGCAAAACTAGATTCAGAGTGAGAAAATTAATTTTACAAGACACCACTTTACCTTAGTAGCAACACTCAAGTCTTCGTCATCCGATGTAGGCAATGAATCCACACACAGTTCATGGAAAATGCTTGAAAGCAAAAATATACAATGAAAATGAGCAAGTTGATTTCTTTACAATTTTTTTAACTGCCAGTTTATATCCAGCTTCCCCCTCAAAAAAAAAACATAATCTGGGGAAAGGTCAGTGATCTATATATTAAATAATGATTCTTGATATAATTAAAATATGTCCTCTGTTGTAAAAGATTTTAGTTACCTATTTCTGCCTCCACCTCTCTAAATCTATAAAATATTCAATGAAAACTGACCTTGAGCTCTATAACAAATAGTGACAGTAATTTACCCTCACAAATTATCTGTCCTGAAGCTGAACTTAAAATTCAATTAATGAATGACATAAATGTTGTTACCTAATCTGGAAGAAAACTGATGACCTAAAACAAGGTAGAGAGATCCACTGTCTCTTGTCCATGATCTATCTCTCCTTAAAAGACTAATCTGCTTCACTTCAAAATGGTAGTCTTGATTCCTCAGCATGGAACCCACTGAGGAAGGTCCTATTGCTTTCCTTTGCCCTAAATCAGTAGAGGGAATCCCCTGCAATATTTGAAATATATGAAAGCTAAATATACAAAACTCAAAGAACAAAGGTGAATGTTCTTATTGAGAATACTTTTCCCAGAAAGATTAAAACACTAATAATTATAAAATCCCATTATTTTCACTCTATAGGTCCTACCTTATTCAGGTCCACATAAACTAATAAGCCCTTAAAAATTTTCATAGGCACTCAGACATCCAAGGACAGAGACTGCTGGAAAAACAGAGTCCTGGTAGTTGTACCTCTACTTCTCTAACTACTATCTAAATATCTTTCTTCCTATGGGCTCCCACTTTCAGATTCCACTACTGCAGGGCTCCACAGAAGTCTCCAACCTTCAAATCTTCAGTCTATGAAAGCACAGATTCCTGAAAGGATGGCCTCAAATGACCAAGTGTAGGAGCCCTCTATATCCCTGCTCCTGAAAAACAAGCTAACTGGACTCTCCATCACCTGCCCCCAGCACAGACACACTACCAACTACCCAACTGAACTCCATGACTGATTTACCAGCCAATCATGCCCCTGACCCAGCCTACATGAACAAGGGAAGGACATCAGTGAATTGGGAAAAGAGGCAGAGGTGAGGAGCCACCTGTCCTGGGCCACAGATCTATGTAGTTCAGCAGTCTCCAGCCCCTTAGTATTCCAGGGTCTCTAAGCCACCTCTCTGTAAGTCAGGGTGGAAGTAGATGATACCACATTTCTGTCTGCTGCAGACACTCCTGCCAGTGTCTCAAAATGTTTTAGCATATTTCAGTAAAAATCGTCAAGTTTGTCAGTCCTTGATAAAAAAAAAAAAAGCAGCAAAATTTTTTACAGCTCCCTTGAACCTTCTATTTTAATGTGCCTTTGTAGATAATTCCCAACATCTTGTGTGTCCATCATCTTTATAATTTATCGATTGATAATTGTTTCTCTTCAAACTTGGCCTTCCCCTGCTCATTCCATTCTTACCCACTTTCATTGGGTTCACTAGTTAATTCCACACACATTTTAGACATTGGGTGCACGAGACTCACTCCCGTTTGTATTACTAAAACACAAGTCAATAGGATATAAAAAGAAGGAAAAGTATTGGGCTTTAAAATGAGTACAAATCTCATTTCTGCCAATTCCTATGTCTAAGAAAAAAATCCTAATCTTTTTGAGACTCAAATTCTCTATCTAAAGAATCACTTGACCAGAATGTTCAACCACAGGTGACAATACTAGAAGGTATTTTAATTCATTCTAAGATTCCTTAAAATTCTGTAATTCTATTTGCTTTGGATTCTGGGAATACAAAGCCAGCAGAATTTGAAAAAATAATAGAAATAAAGAAACACCAAAAAAAAAAAAAA
>NW_022168762.1:0-1118 GCF_008728515.1 Papio anubis
ATATCACTTTGCCAATTCCACAAGAATTGTCTTAGCGAAATGCTTCTGGAGGGGAAAGCTGTAACTCTGTGAGATGATTTCACAGAACACAAAGAAGTTTCTCAGAAAGCTTCTTTCTCTTTGTTATCGGAGGATATTTCCTTTTCCCTATAGTCTTCAAACGAATCTGAAATATCTGTTCTCAGATTCCACAGAAATAAGGCTAGCAAATAAATCCACGAAGCAGAGATGTTACTCTTTGAGATGAATTAACAGAACACTAAGCAGTTTCTCAGAAAGCATCTTTCCAGATTTCATCTGAAGATACTTGCTTTTTCACCATAGCCCTCTATGGGCTTCCAAATAGCACTTTGCCAATTCCACAAGAACTGTCTTAGCGGAAGGCTTTTTGAGGGGAAATCTGTAACTCTGTGAGATGAATTCACAGAACGGTAAGCAGTTTTTCACAAAGCTTCTTTCCACACTTCATCTGAGGATATTTCCTTTTTCACCATAGCCGTCTCCCTGCTTCCAAATATCACTTTGCCTATTCCACCAGAACTGTCTTAGCAAAGGCTTCTTGATCGGAAAGCTGTAACTCTGTGAGATGATTTCACAGAACACAAAGAAGTTTCTCAGAAAGCTTCATTGTCTTTGTTCTCCGAGGATATTTACTTTGACCCTATATCCTTCAAAGGGATAAGAAATATCTGTTCTCAGATTCCACAGAAATAAGGCTAGCAAAGAGATCCACGAAATACAGATGTAACTCTGTGAGTGGAAGTCACACATCAGAAAGCAGTTTCTCAGAAAGTTTCTTTCCAGTTTTTCTCGGAGGATATTTTCTTTTTCACCTAGCCCTCTATGGGCGTCCAAATATCACTTTGCCAATTCCAGAAGAACTGTTTTATCGAAAGGCTTCTTCAGGGGAAAGCTGTAACTCTGTGAGATGATTTCGCAGAACACAAAGAAGTTTCTCAGAAAGCTTCTTTCTCTTTGTTATCGGAGGATATTTCCTTTGGCCCTATAGTCTTCAAAGGCATCCGAAATATCTGTTCTCAAATTCCACAGAAATAAGGCTAGCAAAGAGATCCACGAAACAGAGATGTAACTCTGTGAGATGAATTAACAGAACACTA
>NW_022168763.1:0-1118 GCF_008728515.1 Papio anubis
TCTTGAGTCCAGGAGTTAGATTTTAGCCTGAGCAACATTTGAGGCCAACCAGGGAAACATATCAAGACCACATCTCAAAAACAACAACAACAAAAAATCCACGTTTGCTTGTGGTGATCACCTGAGTCCGTGAAATAAGTAGACATTGGGGCCTTAGCAATGCAGAGATAGGTGGAATCAAGACATATTCCTCTTGCATTCCACACATCACAGGCACAAAATACACATAAGAAGTGCTTTCTTTAACAAAAAAAGAGATAGCATATGGCTATGTAGCAGATTCTTTTATGGGAAGGCCTTGAAAATACATAGCTGGCAAGTTAGACTGATACCATTAGCCCCAGGAAGCAGCAAATGGGTCTTGGCAGGAATAGATCCTCACCCTGGAGTGGGCTTTGTTCAGCTGGTGGTAGGTGTGTTACCAAACTAAACTGGGGTCCACTCACCTGGGGCAGTAAAAACAAACATCCACACTGAGATTGTAGTGGGAGAAAGAAGGGCATTTATGTGTAGGGAGCCAAACAGAGAGAATCGGGCATTTATGTGCAGGGCGCCAAACAAGGAGAATCGGGCAGCTCACGCTTAAGACCCAACCTTTTTGATGGCTCACAAGCAAGGATTTTTAAAGGCGGGGGCAAATTTCGGGAAAGCAGAGTTACAGGTAACATCATAAATCAATGCATAGAAGTGATACACTGCTTCGGCCTTAAAAGGTGGAAAAATCCTGATGAGGGAGCTTACAGGTCTTAGGTAGATTTAAAGATTCTCTGATTTGTGATAGATAAGGAAGCAAAGCTTCCTTACACAGTTGCGGGGAGTAGAGACGAATGTTCAGGCTTGGCCTGTGGCCTTGAGTCTCTCCAGTCCCCTCAGGAAGAAATTTAGAACAAAGAACGGCGGTCAGAGTTCAGTCCTCAGTTTCCCCTTTATAAGGTCTCCCTGTCAGTGGATCTATTAGGTGGGAATCTATATTTCTGAAAAACAACTCAGGGACATATGTTAAGATGTTATTTTTAGTTTTTATAGAGAATCAAAGATGTTGTGACTCTAACTTCCTTGGCTATTGTTTTAAGCTATCATTACCTTCTTGTTTATAAGGTCACTCACTTGCTTTTTAG
>NW_022168764.1:0-1118 GCF_008728515.1 Papio anubis
GGGCCCAGAGAGGAATAGGGTCTGATATGGTTTGGCTTTGTGTCCCCATCCAAATCTCATCTTGAATTGTAATCCCCAGGTGTTGGGGGAGGAACCTGGTGGGAGGTGATTGGATCATGGAGGTGGCGTCCACCATGCTGTTCTCATGATAGCAGGTGAGTTCTCAGGAGATCTGATGGTTTTATAAGTGTTTGGCGAGCTCCTCCTTTGCTTGCTCTTCTCTCGCTCCTGTTGCCTTGTGAAGAAGATATTTGCTTCTCCTTCCCCTTCTGCCGTGATTGTAAGTTTCCTGAGGCCTCCCCAGCCATGCAGAACTGTGAGTCAATTAAACCTCTTTCTTTTTTGTTTTTTGTTTTGTTTTGTTTTTTGAGACTGAGCCTCACTGTCATGCAGGCTGGATTGCAGTGGTGCAATCTCAGTTCACTGCAACCTCCACCTCCCGGGTTCAAGCGATTCTTCTGCCTCAGCCTACTGAGTAGCTGGGACAACAGGCATGCGCCAACACCAGGCTAATTTTGTATTTTTAGTAGAGATGGAGTTTCACCATGTTGACCAGGCTAGTCTCGAACTCCTGACCTCAAGAGATCCGCCCACCTCAGCCTCCCAAAGTGCTCAGATTACAGGCGCAAGCTACCACACTCGGCCTGGGATATTTATAGCAGTGCCAGAAGGGACTAACACAGGGTCTTTCCTCATTGGGGAGAGAAGGGAGAGAGGGGAGAGAGAGAGGGTGGGAGGGAAGAGAGGGGAGAGAGGAGAGAGAGGGGAGAAAAGGGAGAGAGAGAAGAGAGGGGAGTGGGGGAGAGAGAGGGAGAGAGGGGAGTGGGGGAGAGAGGGTAGTGGGAGAGAGAGAGGGAGAGAAAGAGAGAGAGGGAGAGACAGGGAGAGAGAGGGAGAGAGAAAGGGAGGGAGGGAGAGAAGGGAGAAAGGATAGTGGGGGAGAGAGAGGGAGAGAGAGAGGGAGAGACAGGGAGGGAGAGAGAGGGAGAGACAGGGAGGGAGAGAGAGAGGGAGAGACAGGGAGGGAGAGAGGGAGAGAAGGGGAGAGAGAGGGAGAGAGAGAGGGAGGGAGAGGGAGAGGGAGGGAGAGAGGGAGAGACAGGGAGAGAGAGAGGGAC
>NW_022168765.1:0-1118 GCF_008728515.1 Papio anubis
GTTTGGATTCCGTCTAGCCTTTGGAGTTTTCCTTTTATGTCTGGTGCTGCCTGATCTATGAACGACATGGCCACGGTAGCCTTGTGTTCTGGTGCTTCTGGATCAAATGGAGTATACATTCGAAACCCTTCCAGAAGCCTTTCCATAAAGGCTGCCGGGCTTTCATCTTTTCCCTGAGTTATAGTCCTTACCTTGGCCAAATTGGTGGGGCGTTTTCCTGCTCCCTTGAGACCCGCCAACAGAGCCTGGCGATAGATTCGGAGACTCTCCCTACCTGGTGCTGTCTCATAATCCCAGTCCGGGCGGGTGAGGGGAAATCCCTCGTCTATTTCATTGGGGAGCTGGGTTGGAAGGCCTCCTGGCCCCGGCACATTTTTCCGGGCTTCCAGGAGGACTCGCTGCCTTTCTTCGGTGGTTAAAAGGACCTGCAAAAGCTGTTGACAATCATCCCAGGTAGGCTGGTGGGTGAGGAGAATTGATTCTATCAACGAGGTCAAGGCCTGGGGGTCTTGGGAAAAGGGGGGGTTGTGGGTTTTCCAATTATAGAGGTCGGAGGCAGAAAAGGGCCAGTACTGGATCGTGCGGTTGACCGTGCGAAGGGGAAAAAGGGAAGATTGCCAGGTGGAAGGGCCATCCGGGCCTTCGGCCCGCCGGAGGCGGAGACGGGGGGTTTGTGGCGGGGTCCTGGGGGTGAGTTCAGGTGGGGCTGGAGAGGAAGGCGGGGTCGACGAGGAGACAAGAGAGGAAGGAGTGGGGGCAGAAGGGGTGGTAGGAGAAACGGGGGACAAGACAGGGGGCGAGGGTGAGTTGTAAGGTGGGGGTTCCAGGAGGGGATTATGTGGTGGATGAGGTAGAGGGTCTTGGAAGAGGAGGTCTTGCTGCGACTCATCTGGGAGTACGGGTTTAGGCAGATCCAGGGTCCGGTTCTTTGGGACTTCTAGGGCAAGGAGGGTGGACTTGGATGAAGAAGGGGTATGGAGAAAGGGTTTCACCCAAGGCGGAGGATTTCGGACGAGATCCTCCCAGGTGATGATGTAGGCCACTTGGTCCGGGTGACCATGCGGCCCAGGATCCATTACCTTTGTCTTAACCTGCAAAATAACGGAGAGGTCAAAAGT
>NW_022168766.1:0-1118 GCF_008728515.1 Papio anubis
AGGAGTTCAAGACTAGTCTGGGCAACATAGTGAGACTGCATCTCTACCAAAAATTAAAACATCAGCCAGATGTGGTGGTGCGCCCTGAGAGTCCCAACTGCTGAGGTGGGAGTATCACTTGAGCCCAGGAGTTGGAGGCTATAGTGAGCTGTGATCATGCCACTGTACTAACAAAAAAAATTTTTGAGACAGGGTTTTTCTCTGTTGCATACAGGGTCTTGCTGTGTTGCCCAGGTTGGTCTCAAACTCCTGGCTTCAAGCAATCTTCCTGCCTCAGCCTCCGAAAGTGTTGAGATTACAGGCATGAACCACTGCCCCTGGCTTTACAAAATAAAAAAAAAAAAAAACAAAGAAGGTACAGGATGTTGTGTGGACCATTGAAAGATGTTGGAAAATAGTTGTGCGTGTGACCCCGCTGTAACCAGTTATAAAAGTATCAGAATTAAGAAATGTATTGGGTCTGGCTTCCCCAAGTTTAGGTTCCTGCTGAAAGAATGAGGGGGACCTTTTCTTCCTCCCCTCCTCACCTCCCTGCAAGAACCTGGACTGTGCATTCTGACAGGCAGGCTCTTACCTCTGGCAGGCCACAGGGGGCATGCAGAGCCTTTCCGCATGTGTTTTCTGGGCATTTGGATAAAGACCCCCTGTCCAGGCCTTTGTTTAGGATATTTGGCCCATGGAGGAATGAGGGTGGAATCACCTGGGAGGGGCAGAGGCTTTGACTGGAAGGAGGAGTGACCTGAACTCCAGGTTCTGTGCCTACACTTTGTTCCCATGCAGCACCCTGTTAGTGGTTACTGGGGCTTCGAAGTCAGGGGCCTTGGTGGCCAAGTGTTAGGTGAACAGGAGGAGCTGAGGAAGGTTAGGGGCATCCCTCCAGTACTGCCCCCCACCCCATCACCAAATCAGTGTCCTCTAACAGCTCAGACACAGCCCCAGCCAGCAGCAGTGCGGGTCAGGAAGGGCGAATGCACTCAGCACGGATCTGCTCCACAGTCTCCGCCTCACTTCATCTCGGGTTGTGGGGTGTGAGTCCCCGCAGCACCGATGATATGCTGTCAGCTGAGAACATTCAGCTTGATTTAGAAAGATAAGGTGGGACATCTCTTGGGCATGGC
>NW_022168767.1:0-1117 GCF_008728515.1 Papio anubis
AACACGTTGAAACCCTGTCTCTACTAAAAAAAATACAAAAAACTAGCTGGACGACGTGGCGGGCACCTGTAGTCCCAGCTACTCGGGAGGCTGAGGCAGGAGAATGGCGTAAAAAACCCGGGAGGCGGAGCTTGCAGTGAGCTGAGATCCGGCCACTGCACTCCAGCCTAGGCGACAGAGCCAGACTCCGTCTCAAAAAAAAAAAAAAAAAATCACGTATGCACATGTTCATGGCAGCTTAGTTCATAATTACTAATGAGTACACAAACTGTGGTGTGGCCATACAATGGAATACAAAAATTAGCCAGGCATGGTGGTGTGGGCCTGTAGTCCCAGCTATTCGGGAGACTGAGGCAGGAGAATTGCTTGAACCCGGGAGACAGAGGTTGCAATGAGCTGAGGTTGCACCACTGCACTCCAGCCTGGGCAGCAGAGTGAGATTCCATCTCAAAAAAAAGAAAAAACTTTATATAAAAATATCTGCCCAAGTGAGGTATACCTTACATACAATAAAAGGCATCAGCTTTCCTTGTGTAATTTATTGTCACTTTCATTTTTCAAGGAAACTTTTGCTGCATATAGAATTCTAGGTTGATGGGGTTTTTTTTTTTTTTTTTTTTTTTTCTTTCAGTACTTTAAGGATGTCATATTCTTTGTCTTCTGGATGGCCCAGGAAATCACAGTCATCCTTATCTATGTTCTTCTGTGTTTATTGTGTGTTCTTTTCAGGCTATTTTTATCTCACGTTTGCAGCAATTTGACTGTTGTATGCCTTTGTGTTGCTTTGTATTTATTCTGCTTAGGATTTGTTGAACATGTGCATTTATACTTTTTTAAAAAATTAAATTTGGGATTTTAAAAATTATTGTTTCCTCAAATATTCTTCTGCCCCTTACCCTCTAGAAGTTAAACTAAATGTATGTTTTTGTCACTGAGGTTCAGATTATTATTTAGACTTTTTCTTCCATAGACTTTCAGCTGAGTAATCTCTGCTGTGGTTTCTTCATGCTCAAGGGCTTGCTTTTCTAAAGTTCTGTTTTGTTCTTTTTTTATACTTTTCATTTCTCCCCTCATTGAGTTCCTGTTTTGTTTTATAATGCTCTGATCATGTTTATAA
>NW_022168768.1:0-1117 GCF_008728515.1 Papio anubis
TCTTTAAATATTTCATAGTCATGTTTGTCTTGGTGGTTTTAGCAATTTTGTATTAAACTTAGAACTGTGAGTCAAACCAAATGCGTTCTTTTGCTTTTGTGATACTCCTTTGTATGACTATACTGGTAAAGAATGATAAAATGTGTATAAGATTTTTTTCTGTGTAGATATTAGGATTTTTAGGGAAACAAATTAATCATTCTTCTGATATACACTGTGCTGTGTGTTGGGTCCTTTGTATATTAGTTGAATCACTATAATGAGGACCACTTGAAAGTCTGTTTCTATACCAGATCTTTTATGTGTTGACTTGTGTTATGCAAAATCCTTCATCCTCTAAGAAGACTAAGCAATGGGTTGGAGGAGAGATTTAATCACCCATTAGGTCTATTCCAAATGCCCAGAATTGAATGCAAGTACTAATTATGTTTTTGAAGTGAGATGTGTGTGTGTGTGTGGTGGACTCCTTTTTAGGTCATGGGAGGGAGGTAAAGCAAAGATGAGATTTGCTGATGAACATTTGTGCATATGCTAGTGGAGAAGTCATATGACTTGAGTGCACCTGCGTACTCTGATTTTGGTTTCGTTAGTGTCTGTAGCCACAAGCCTCAGCCGCCTCTGGGACCCACCCTGAGGGGCTGTGGTGAGGGTTATTGCAGAGTCGTGTGTCTTAGGGAATGACACAAACTGTCTTGTGGGCCTACTTTGGCTTTGTTTGAACCTGTAGATTGTTAAACTAAGTTTAACGTTTTGAGGATTATAAATTGTGATTTTTGTCTAAGAAGAGCTTTCTGTTGTCTCTGAAGACAGGAGCCCCAGTACAGATGGTCTCTGGCTCCCAATGGTTACATTTGTGATTTTTTTTTTCAACCTTGTGATGGTGTGAACTAGTCACATTCAGTGCATTGTTTGGTCCAAGATGGGCTGCCTCTGGATGAACCCATTGTAAGTTGAAACTATGATGTCAAATGCACTTTCTATTTAGGATATTTTCAGCTTACGCTGGGTTTATTGGAACAGTTTCATCCCATGGTAAGTCAGGGAGCATATATGCTCATAAAAGTAGAGAGGATCTCATAGATACCATGAGATATAATGTCTCTGATGTTGTAGAGAT
>NW_022168769.1:0-1117 GCF_008728515.1 Papio anubis
GCCCACTTTTTGATGGGGTTGTTTGTTTTTTTCTTGTAAATTCGTTTGAGTTCTTTGTAGGTTCTGGGTATTAGCCCTTTGTCAGATGAGTAGATTGCAAAAATTTTCTCCCATTCTGTAGGTTGTCTCTTCACTCTGATGGTGGTTTCTTTTGCTGTGCAGAAGCTCTTTAGTTTAATTAGATCCCATTTGTCAATTTTGGCTTTGGTGCCGTTGCTTTTGGTGTTTTAGACATGAAGGCATAAAGTTGAGCATATGTTCTCTCCCAACCCTCAACAACAAGCAATTGTTTTCTCTTATATCTAACATTCTTGTTTTTCCAATTCCTCTCCTCCCTATTCTGAGTTTGAACCATCTTTGGCTCATGAGGGCATAGAAACTTGGCCAGGCAGGGAGAGCAAAACATTACTTACTGAAGTCATGTGCTTTATCCCTGAGGGGTATTTGATGCCCCTGTTCTTTGGTTCTCCATGAAAGAAAGAATAAAAAAAAAACTGATGATATCACTGGATAAGAGAAATGTTAGATTTTCACTTTCCCCTGAATTATCTATTTTTATTTTAGTGGAAACCTTAAGTTGACAAATGAAATTATATGCACAGGAATTGGTAAATGCTTTGAAAGTAAAAAGCTCTATGAATGGAAATAATTGTTTTAAATTCTTGGAAACGAGAAAGGAAGAATGAGCAGATGGCCCGTCATGCTTTTGCTGGCTTTTGGGTTGGTTCCAAATGGCAAACTATTGCCTGGGCAAACATTTGGAATCAAAATGACCATACTCTGTTTGCTGAGAATCTTTCAGTGCATTGCATACTCTGCAAGTCATGTTCACCACTCTGAAAGGACATTAAACTTGATAGAAAAAAATATGTAATGTATTAGAGCACTAGGAAGGAGTTTGAATTTAAAGTGGCGGAACTTTTATCTAGATGTGAGCAAATTTTATATGCATGATTGTCCCAAAGACCAGAGCTATTTTCAAATGAGAATTGGATCCTGAATTATGAATTTTGTTCTAAATAAGTCAGAGAATATTACATTATTTTGATATAATCAATAACCTTTATGAGAAAATAACATTTTACTTATTTTGCCTTTTTTTTTTTTTTTTTTTTTT
>NW_022168770.1:0-1117 GCF_008728515.1 Papio anubis
ATCTGGAAAGAAGTTTTCTGAGAAACTGCTTAGTGTTCTGTTAATTATTCTCACTGAGTTACATGTGTATTTCGTGGATCGCTTTGGTACCCTTATTTCTGTGGAATCTAAGAACAGATATTTCGGATCCCTTTGAAGACTATAGGGCCAAAAAATATCCTCCGATAACAAAGAGAAAGAAGCTTTCTGAGAAACTTCCTCGTGTTCTGTGAAATCATCTCACAGAGTTACAGCTTTCCCCTCAAGAAGCCTTTCGCTAAGACAGTACTTGTGGAATTGGAAAAGAGATATTTGGAAGCCCATAGAGGGCTATGGTGAAAAAGGAAATATCCTCCGATGAAATCTGGAAAGAAGCTTTCTGAGAAATTGCTTAGTGTTCTGTTAATTCATCTCACTGATTTCCATCTGTATTTCGTGGATCTCTTTGCTAGCCTTATTTCTGTGGATTCTGAGAACAGATATTTCGGATCCCTTTCAGGACTATAGGGCCAAAGGAAATATACTCCGATAACAAAGAGAAAGAAGCTTTCTGAGAAACTTGTTTGTGTTCTGTGAAATCATCTCACAGTGTTACAGCTTTCCCCGCGAGAAGCCTTTCGCTAAGACAGTTCTTGTGGAATTGGGAAAGTGATGTTTGGAAGCCCGTAGAGGGTTATTGTGAAAAAGGAAATATCCTCAGATGAAATCTGGAAAGAAGCTTTCTGAAAAACTGCTTGGTGTTCTGTTAATTCATCTCACAGAGTTACATGTGTGTTCCGTGGATCTATTTGCTAGCCTTATTTCTGTGTAATCTGAGAAGAGATATTTCGGATCCCTTTGAAGACTATAGGGCCAAAGGAAATATCCTCCGATAACAAAGAGAAAGAAGCATATCCTTTGCCCACTTTTTGATGAGGTTGTTTGTTTTTTTCTTGTAAATTTGTTGGAGTTCTTTGTAGGTTCTGGATATTAGCCCTTTGTCAGATGAGTAGATTGCAAAAATTTTCTCCCATTCTGTAGGTTGCCTGTTCACTCTGATGGTAGTTTCTTTTGCTGTGCAGAAGCTCTTTAGTTTAATGAGATCCCATTTGTGCAATATATCTAAATTGAATGATAGTACCAGATAAAATTATAGATG
>NW_022168771.1:0-34469 GCF_008728515.1 Papio anubis
ACTTCTTAGTGTTCTGTGAAATCATCTCACAGAGTTACAGCTTTCCCCTCAAGAAGCCTTTCGCTAAGACAGTTCTTGTGGAATTGGCAAAGTGATATTTGGAAGCCTATAGAAGGCTATGGTGAAAAAGGAAATATCCTCAGATGAAAACTCGAAAGAACTTTCTGAGAAACTGCTTAGTGTTCTGTTAATTCTTATCACAGAGTTACAGCTTTCCCCTCAAGAAGCTGCTCGCTAAGCCTGTTGTTTGGAATTCGGAAGGTGATATTTGGAAGCCCCTAGAGTGTTGGGTGAAAAAGAAAATATTCTCCGAGAAAAACTGGAAAGAAGCTTTCTGAGAAACTGCTTTGTGATGTGTGACTTCCACTCACAGAGTTACTTCTGTATTTCGTGGATCTCTTTGCTAGCCTTATTTCTGTGGAATCTGAGAATAGATATTTCGGATCAGTTTGAAGACTATAGGGCCAAAGGAAATATCCTCCGATAACAAAGAGAAAGAAGCTTTCTGAGAAGTCATCTCACAGTGTTACAGCTTTCCCCTCCAGATGCCTTTCGCTAAGACAGTTCTTGTGGAATATGCAAAGTGATATTTGGAAACCAATAGAGGACTCTGGTGAAAAACCAAATATCCTAAGATTAAAACTCGAAAGCAGCTTTCTGAGAAACTGCTTAGTGTTCTGTTAATTCATCTCACAGTGTTACTGCTTTCCCCTCAAGAAGGCGCTCACTAAGCCAGTTCTTGTGGAATTCCCAAAGCGATATTTGGAAGCCCATAGAGGGCTATGGTGAAAAAGAAAATATCCTCCGAGAAAAACTGGAAAGAAGCTTCTTGAGAAACTGCTTTGTGATGTGTGACTTCCACTCACAGAGTTACATCTGTATTTCGTGGATCTCCTTGCTAACCTTATTTCTGTGGAATCTGAGAACAGATATTTCGGATCCCTTTGAAGACTATAGGGCCAAAGGAAATATCCTCCGATAACAAAGAGAAAAAAGCTTTCTGAGATATCATTTCACAGAGATACAGCTTTCCCTCAAGAACCCTTTCGCTAAGATAGTTCTTGTGGAATTTGCAAATGGATATTTGGAAGCCCATAGAGGGCTATTGTGAAAAAGGGCATATCCTCAGATGAAATCTGGAAAGAAGCTTTCTGAGAAACTGCTTAGTGTTGTGTTAGTTCATCTCACAGAGTTACAGCTTTCCCTTCAAGAAGTCTTTCGTTAAGACAGTTCTTTTGGAATTTGGCAAAGTAATATTTGGAAGCCCATAGAGGTCTATGGTGAAAAAGGAAATACCTCAGATGAATACTGAAAGAAGCTTCTGAGAAGCTTCTAGTGTTCTGTTAATTCATCTCACAGAGTTACAGCTTCCCCGCCGCCGCTAAGCCTGTTCTTGTGGAATCTCGCAGAGTGATATTTGGAAGCCCATAGAGGGCTATAGTGAAAAGAAAATATCCTCAGAGATAAACTGGAAAGAAGCTTTCTTGAAGAACTGTTGTGATGTGTGAATTCACTCACAGAGTTACACCTGTATTCATGGATCTCTTTGCTAGCCTTATTTCTGTGGAATCTGAGAACAGATACTGACCCTTTGAAGACTCTCTCTTTTTGGCCAAAGGAACATCTCGATAACAAAGAGAAAGAAGCTTGGAGAAACTTCTTTGTGTTCTGTGAAATCATCTCACAGGTTATATTTCCTCAAGAAGTCTTTCGCTAAGACAATTCTTGTGGAGTTTTCAAAGTGATATGTGGAAGCCCATTGAGGGCTATGTTGAAAAAGGAAATATCCTCAGATGAATACTCGAAAGAAGCTTTCTGAGAAGCTGCTTAGTGTTCTGTTAATTTATCTCACAGAGTTACAGCTTTCCCCTCAAGAAGCCGCTCGCTTAACCTGTTCGTCTGGATTTCGCAAAGTGATATTTGGAAGCCCATAGAGGGCAAAGGTGAAAGAGAAAATATCCTCTGAGAAAAACTGGAAAGAAGCTTTCTGAGAAACTGCTTGGTGATGTGTGACTTTCACTCACAGAGTTACATCTGTATTTCGTGGATCTCTTTGCTAGCCTTATTTCTGTGGAATCTGAGAACTGATATTTCGGATCCTTTTCAAGATTATAGGGCCAAAGGAAATATCCTCCGATAACAAAGAGTAGGAAGCTTTCTGAGAAACTTCTTTGATTTCTGTGAAATCGTCTCACAGAGTTACAGCTTTCCCCTCAAGAAGCCTTTCGCTATGCCTGTTCTTGTGGAATTTCCAAAGTGATATTTCGATGCCCGTAGAGGCTACGGTGAAAAAGGAAATATCCACAGATGAAATCTGGAAAGAAGCTTTCTGAGAAACTGCTTAGTGTTCTGTGAATTCATTTCACAGAGTTACAGCTTTCCCTGAAAAAGCCGTTCGCTAAGCCTATTCTTGTGGAATTGGCAAATTGATATGTGGAAGCCTATAGAGGGCTATGGTGAAAAAGAAAATATCCTCAGAGAAAAACTAGAAAGAAGATTTCTGAGAAACTGCTTTGTGATGTGTGACTTCCACTCACAGAGTTACATCTGTATTTCTTGGATCACTTTGCTAGCCTTATTTCTGTGTAATCTGTGAACTGATATTTCGGATCCCTTTGAAGACAATAGGGCCAAAGGAAATATTCTCCGATTACAAAGAGAAAGAAGCTTTCTGAGAAACTGCATAGTGTTCTGTTAATTCATCTCGCAGAGTTACAGCCTTCCCTTCAAGAAGCCGTTCGCTAAGCCTGTTCTTTTGGAATTTGCAAAGTGATATGTCGATGCCCTTACAGGGCTTAGGTGAAAAAGGAAATATCCTCAGATGAAATCTGGAAAGAAGCTTTCTGAGAAACTGCTTAGTGTTCCGTTAATTCATCTCACAGCGTTACTGCTTTCCCCTCAAGCAGCCGTTCGCTAAGCCTGTTCTTGTAGAATTGGCAAAGTGATATTTGGAAGCCCATACACGGCTATGATGAAAAAGGAAATATCCTCAGATAAAATCTGGAAAGAAGCTTTCTGAGAAAGTGCTTAGTGTTCTGTAAATTCGTCTCACCGAGTTACAGCTTTTCCCTAAAGAAGCCGTTCGATAAGCCTGTTCTTGTAGAATTTGCTAAGTGACATTTGCAAGCCCATAGAGGGCTATGGCGAAAAAGAAAATATGTTCAGAGAAAAAATGGAAAGAAGCTTTCTGAGAAACTGCTTTGTGATGTGTGACTTAAACTCACAGAGTTACAGATCTGCCTGCTATCCTTATTTCTGTGGAATCTGAGAGCTGATATATCGGACCTCTTTGAAGACTATAGGGCCAAATGAAATATCGTCCGATAAGAAAGAGAAAGAAGCTTTCTGAGAAACTTCTTAGTGTTCTGTTAATTCATCTCACAGAGTTACTGCTTTCCTCTCAAGAAGCCGTTCGCTAAGCCTGTTCTTGTTGCATTGGCAAAGTGATATTTTAAAGCCCATAGAGGCTATGGTGAATAAGAAAATATCCTCAGAGAAAAACTGGAAAGAAGATTTCTGAGAAACTGTTTTGTGATGTGTGACTTTCACTCGGAGAGTTACATCTGTATTTCGTGGATCTGTTTGCTGGCTCGCTTCGTGGAATCTGAGAACTGACATTTCAGATCCCTTTGAAGACTATAGGGCCAAAGGAAATATCCTCCGATAACAAAGAGAAAGAAGCTTCGAGAAACTTTGTATTCTGTGAAATCATCTCACAGAGATACAGCTTTCCCTCAAGAAGACTTTCGCTAAGCCTACTTGTGGAATTTGCAAAGTGATATTTCTGATGCCCATAGAGTACTATGATGAAATGGAAATACTTTCAGATGAAGTCTGGAAAGAAGATTTCTCTGAAACTGCTTAGTGTTCTGTTAATTCATCTCATAGAGTTACAGCTTTCCCCTCAAGAAGCCGTTCACTAAGCCTGTTCTTGTGGAATTGGCAAAGTGATATTTGAAAGCCCAAAGAGGGCTATGGTGAAAAAGAATATACCCTGAGAGAAAAACTGGAAGGAAGCTTTCTGAGAAACTACTTTGTAATGTGTGACTTCCACTCACGGAGTTACATCTGTATTTCGTGGATCTGTTTGGTAGCCTTATTTCTGAGTAATCTGAGAACTTATATTTCGGACACCTTTGAAGACTATAAGGCCAAAGGAAATATCCTCCGATAACAAAGAGAAAGAAGCTGTCTGAGAAACTTCTTTGTGTCTCTGAAATCATCTCACAGAGTTACAGCTTTCCCCTCAAGAAGTCTTTCGCTAAGCCTGTTTTTGTGGAATTTGGAAAGTGATATTTCGATGCCCATGGAGGGCTACGGTGAAAAAGGAAATATCCTCAGATGAAGTCTGGAAAGAAGCTTTCTGTGAAACTGCTTAGTGTTCTGTTATTTCATCTCACTGAGTTACAGCTTTCGCCTAATGAAGTAGTTCGCTAAACCGGTTCTTATGGAATTGACAAAGTGATATTTGGAATCCCATAGAGGGCTATGGTGAAAAAGAAAATATCCTCAGAGAAAAACTGGAAAGAATATTTCTGAGAAACTGCTTTGTGATGTGTGACTTCCAGTCACAGATTTACATCTGTATTTCGTGGATCTGTTTCCTAGCCTTATTTCTGTGGAATCTGGTAACTGATATTTCGATCCCTTTGAAGACTATAGGGCCAAAGGAAATATCCTCCGAAAACAAAGAGAAAGAAGCTTTCTGAGAAACTTCTTTGTGTCTCTGAAATCATCTCACAGAGTTACAGCTTTCCCCCAAAGAAGCCTTTCGCTAAGGCTGTTCTTGTGGAATTTGCAAAGTGATATTTCGATGCCCATTGAGGGCAACGGTGAAAAAGGAAATATCCTCAGATGATATCTGGAAAGAAGCTATCTGAGAAACTGCTTAGTGTTCTGTTAATTCATCTCACAGAGTTACAGCTTTCCGTTCAAGAAGCTATTCGCTAAGCCTATTCTTGTGGAATTGGCTGAGTGATATTTGGAAGCCCATAGAGGGCAATGGTGAAAAAGAAAGTATCCTTAGATAAAGACTGGACACAAGCTTTCTGAGAAACTGCTTTGTGATGTGTGACTTCCACTCACAGAGTTACATCTGTATTTCGTGGAACTGTTTGCTAGCCTAATTTCTGTGGAATCTGAGAACTGATATTTCGGATGCCTTTGAAGTCTATCGGCTGAAAGGAAATATCCTCCGATAACAAAGAGAAAGAAACTTTCTGAGAAAATTCTTTGTGTCCTGTGAAATCACTTCACAGAGTTACAGCTTTCAGCCAAGGAAGTTGTTCTTCGCTAAACCTGTCTTCTTGTGGATCTGGCAGCGATATTTGGAAGCCTATAGAGGGCTATGGGAGAAAAAGAAAAATATCCTCAGAGGAAAACTGGAAGAAGCTTTCTCTCTGAGAAACTGTTTTGTGATGTGTGTGACTTCCACTCATAGAGTTACATCAGTATTTCTTGATCTGTTTGCTAGCCTTCTTCTGTGGAACTTGAGAACTGATAATTCGGATCCCTTTGAAGACTATTGGGCCAAAGGGAATATCCTCCGATAACAAAGAGAAAGGAGCTTAAGAATCTTTGTGTTTTGTGAAATCATTTCACAGAATTACAGTTTTCCCCTCAAGAATCTGCCTCGCTAAGCCAGTTCTGTGGAATTTGCAAAGGATATCTCTCGATGCCCATGAGTGGCTACGGTGAAAAGGAATATCCTCAGAAGAAATCTGAAAGAAGCTTCTGAGAAGCTGCTTAGTGTCTCTGTTAATTCATCTCACAGAGTTACAGCCTTCAAGAAGCCGCTAAGCCTGTTCTTGTGGAATTGGCACAGTGATATGCTTCGAAGCCCATAGAGGGCTAAGGAGAAAAAGAAAATATTCTCAGAGAAAACTGAAAGAAGCTTCTGAGAAACTGCTTTGTGATGTGTGTGTGACTTCCACTTACAGAGAGTTACATCAGTATTTCTTGATCTGTTTGCTGGGCTTTCTTTCTGTGGAATATGAGAACTGATATTTCGGATCCCTTTGAAGACTATAGGGTCAAAGGAAATAATTCTGAAGATAACAAAGATAAAGAATCTTCTGAGAAACTTCTTTGTGTTCTGTGAAATCATCTCACAGAAAGCTACAGCTTTCCCCTCATGAAGCCTTTCAGCTAAGCCTGCTCTTTGGAATTTGCAAAGTGATTGGCTCATAGAGGGTCACGGTGAAAAAGGAAATATCTTCCAGATGAAACTGAAAAGAAGCTTCTTGAAAAATGCTTAGTGTCTCTGTTAATTCATCTAAAAGAGTTACAGCTTTCCCCTCAAGAAGCCGTTCGCTAAGCCTGTTTTTGTGAAATTGGGAAAATGATATTTGGAAGCCCATAGAGGGCTATGGTGAAAAAGAAAATATCCTCAGAGAAAACCTGGAAAGAATCTTTCTGAGAAACTGCTTTGTGATGTGTGACTTTCACTCACAGAGTTTCATCTGTATTTGGTGGATCTGTTTGCTAGTCTTATTTCTGTGAAATCTGAGAACTGATATTTCGGATCCCTTTGAAGACTATGGGGCCAAAGTAAGTATCCTCCGATAACAAAGAGAAAGAAGCTTTCTGAGAAACTTCTTTGTGTTCTGTGAAATCATCTCACAGAGTTACAGCTTTCCCCTCAAGAAGTCTTTCGCTAAGCCTGTTCTTACGGAATTTGCAAAGTGATATTTCGATGCCCATAGAGGGCTAAGGTGAAAAAGGAAATATCCTCATATGAAATCTGGAAAGAAACTTTCTGAGAAACTCCTTAGTGTTCTGTTAATTCCTCTCACAGAGTTACACTTTTTCCCTCAAGAAGCCGTTCTCCCAGCCTGTTCTTGTGGAATTGGCAAAGTGATATTTGGTAGCCCATAGAAGGCTGTGGTGAAAAAGAAAATATCCTCAGAGAAAAACTGGAAAGAAGCTTTCTGTGAAACTGCTTTGTGATGTGTGACTTCCACTCATTGAGTTACATCTGTATTTGGTGGATCTGTTTGCTAGCCTTATTTCTGTATAATCTGGGAAGTGATATTTCGGACCCCTTTGAAGACTATAGGGACAAAGGAAATATACTCCGATAATAAAGAGAAAGAAATTTTCTGGGAAACTTGTTTGTGTTCTGTGAAATCATCTCACAGAGTTACAGGTTCCCCCTCAAGAAGCCTTTCGCTAAGCCTGTTCTTGTGGATTTGGCAAAGTGATATTTCGATGCCCATTGAGGGCTGTGGTGAAAAAGTACATATCCTCACATGAAATCTGGAAAGAAGCTTTCTGAGAAACTGCTTAGTGTTCTGCTAATTCATCTCACAGAGTTACAGCTTTCCCCTCAAGAAGCCGCTCGCTAAGCCTGTTCTTGTGGAATTTTCAAAGTGATATTTCGATGCCCATAGAGGGCTATGGTGAAAAAGAAAATATCCTCAGAGTAAAACTTGAAAGAAGCTTTCTGAGAAAGTGCTTTGTGATATGTGACCTCCACTCACAGAGTTACATCTGTATTTCGTGGATATGTTTGGTAGCCTTATTTCCGTGGAATCTGAGAACTGATATTTCGGACCCCTTGGAACACTAAAGGGCCAAAGGAAATATTCTCCGAGAACAAAGAGAAAGAAGCTTTCTTAGAAACTTCTTTGTGTTCCATGAAATTGCTTCACAGAGTTACAACTTTCTCCTCAAGAAGCCTTTCGCTAAGCCTGTTCTTGTGGAATTTGCAAGGTGATATTTTGATGTGCATAGAGGGCCACGGTGAAAAAGGAAATATCCTCAGATGAAATCTGGAAAGAAGCTTTCTGAGAAATTGCTTAGTGTTCTGTTAATTCATCTCACAGAGTTACAGCTTTCCTCTCAATAAGCCGTTCGCTAAACCTGTTCTTGTGGAATTGGCTAATTGATTTTTGGAAGCCCATAGAGGGCTATGGTGAAACAGAAAATATGCTCAGAGAAAAACCGGAAAGAAGCTTTCAGAGAATGTGCTTTGTGATGCGTGACTTCCACTCACAGAGTTACATCTCTATTTCGTGGATTTGTTTGCTAGCCTTATTTCTGTGGAATCTGAGAACTGATATTTCGAATCCCTTTGAAGACTATAGGGCCCATGGAAATGTTCTCCGATACAAAGAAAAAGAAGTTTTCTGAGAAACTTGTTTGTGTTCTGTGAAATAATCTCACACAGTTTCAGGTTTCCCCTCAAGAAGCCTTTCGCTCAGCCTGTTCTTGTGTATTTTGCAAAGCGATATTTCGATGCCCATAGAGGGCTACGGTGAAAAAGGAAATATCCTCAGATGAAATCTGCAAAGTAGTTTTCTGAGAAACTGCTTAGTGTTCTGTTAATTCATCTCACAGAGTTACAGCTTTCCCTTCAAGAAGCCGTTCGCTAACCCTGTTCTTGTGGAGTTTGCAAAGAGATATTTGGAATCCCATAGAGGGCTGTGGTGAAAAAGAAAATATCCTCAGAGAAAAACTGGAAAGAAACTTTGTGAGAAACCGCTTGGTGATGTGTGACTTACACTCACAGAGTTACATCTGTATTTCCTGGATGTGTTCGCGAGCCTCATATCTGAGGAATCTGAGAACTGATATTTCGGATCCCTTTGAAGACTATGGGGCCAAAGGAAATATCCTCTGATAACAAAGACAAAGAAGCTTCCTTAGAAATTTCTTTGTGTTCTGTGAAATCATCTCACAGAGTTACAGCTTTCCCCTCAAGAAGCCTTTCGCTAAGCCTGTTCTTGTGTAATTTGCAAAGTGATATTTGGAAGCCCATAGACGGCTATGGTGAAAAAGGAAATATCCTCAGATGAAATCTGGAAAGAAGCTTTCTGAGAAACTGCTCTGTGATGTGTGACTTCCATTCACAGAGTTACATCTGTATTTCGTGGATCTCTTTGCTAGCCTTATTTCTGTGGAATCTGACAACTGATATTTCGGATCCCTTTGAAGACTATTCGGCCAAAGGAAATATCCTCTGATAACAAAGAGAAAGGAGCTTTCTGAGAAACTTCTTTGTGTTCTGTGAAATCATCTCACAGAGTTACAGCTTTCCCTTCAAGAAGCCTTTCGCTAAGCCTGCTCTTGTGGAATTTGCAAGGTGATATTTCGATGCCCATAGAGGGCTACGGTGAAAAAGGAAATATCCTCAGATGACATCTGGAAAGAAGCTTTCTGAGAAACTGCTTAGTGTTCTGTTAATTCATCTCACAGTGTTACAGCTTTCCCTTCAAGAAGCCGTTCGCTAAGCCTGTTCTTGTGGAATTGGCACAGTGATATTTCGAAGCCCATAGAGGGCTATGGAGAAAAAGAAAATATTCTCAGAGAAAAAACTGGAAAGAAGCTTTCTGAGAAACTGCTTTGTGATGTGTGGCTTTCACTCATAGAGTTACATCTGTATTTCGTGGATCTCTTTGCTAGCGTTATTTCTGTGGAATCTGAGAACCGATATTTCGGATCCCTTTGAAGACTATAGGGCCAAAGGAAATACCCTAAGATAACAAAGAGAAAGAAGCTTTCTGAGAAACTTCTTTGTGTTCTGTGAAATCATCTCACAGAGTTACAGCTTTCCCTTCAAGAAGCCTTTCGCTAAGCCTGCTCTTGTGGAATTTGCAAAGTGATATTTCGAAGCCCATAGAGGGCTACGGTGAAAAAGGAAATATCCTCAGATGAAATCTGGAAAGAAGCTTTCTGAGAAACTACATAGTGTTCTGTTAATTCATCTCACAGAGTTACAGCTTTCCCCTCAAGAAGCCTTTCGCTAAGACAGTTCTTGTGGAATTGGCTAAGTGATTTTTGGAAGCCCGTAGTGGGCTGTAGTGAAAAAGAAAATATCCTCAGAGAAAAACTTTAAAAAAGCTTTCAGAGAATGTGCTTTGTGATGCGTGACTTCCACTCATAGAGTTACATCTCTATTTCGAGGATCACTTTGCAAGCCTTATTTCTGTGGAATCTGAGAGCTGATATTTCGAATCCCTTTGAAGACTATAGGGCCCAAGGAAATATTCTCTGATACAAAGAGAAAGAAGTTTTCTGAGAAACTTGTTTGTGTTCCGTGAAATCATCTCACAGAGTTACAGCTTTCCCCTCAAGAAGCATTTTGCTAAGTCTCTTCTTGTGGAATTTACAAGGTGATATTTGGAAGCAAATGGAAGGCTATGTTGAAAAAGGAAATATCCTCAGATGAAATCTGGAAAGAAGCTTTCTGAGAAACTGTTTTGTGATGCGTGAATTCCACTCACAGAGTTAAATCTGCATTTCGTGAAGCTGTTTGCCAGTCTCATTTCTGTGAAATCTGAGAACTGATATTGGTATCCCTTTGTAAACTATAGGGCCTCAGGAAATATCCTCTGGTAACAAGGAGAAAGAAGCTTTCTGAGAAACTTCTTTGTATTCTGTGAAATCATCTCAGAAATTTACAGCTTTACCCTCAAGAAGCCTTTCGCTGAGACTGTTCTGGTGGAATTCATAAGGTGATATTTGGAAGCCCATAGAAGGCTATGGTGAAAAGGAAATATCCTCAGATGAAAACTGGAAAGAACCTTTCTGAGAAACTGCTTACTGTTCTGTTAGTTCATCTCACAGAGTAACAGCTTTCCCCTCAAGAATCCGTTCACTAAGCCTGTTCTTGTGGAATTTGCAGAGTGACATTTGGAAGCTCACGGAGGGCAATGATGAAAAAGAAAATGTCCTCAGCGAAAAACTGCAAAGAAGCTTTCTGAGATACTGCTTTGTGATGTGTGACTTCCACTCACAGAGTTTCAGCTGTATTTCCTGGAGCTGTTTGCTTGTCTTACTTCTGTGGAATCTGAGAACTGATATTTCGGATCCCTTTGAAGACAATATGGACAAAGGAAATATCCTCCGACATCAAACAGAAAGAAGCTTTCTGAGAAATTTCTTTGTGTTCTGTGAAATCATTTCACAGAGTTACAGCTTTCCCCTCAAGAAGCCTTTCGCTAAGACTGTTGTTGTGGAATTTGCAAAGTGATATTTGGAAGCCCATGGAGAGCTATGATGAAAAAGGAAATATCCTCAGATGAAAACTGGAAAGAAGCTTTCTGAGAAACTGCTTAGTGTTCTTTTAATTCATCTCACAGAGTTGCAGCTTTCCCTCAAGAAGCCGACCGCTAAGAATGTTCTTTTGGAATTTGCAAAGTGATATTTGGAAGCCCATGGAGGGCTATGTTGAAAAAGAAAATATCCTCAGAGAAAAACTGGAAAGAAGCTTTCTGAGAAACTGCTTTGTGATGTGTGACTTCCACTCACAGAGTAACGGCAGTATTTTGTCGATGTATTTGCTAGTCTTATTTCTGTGGAACCTGAGAACTGATATTTCGGATGCCTTTGAAGACTGTAGGGCCAAAGGAAATATCCTCCGATAACAAAGAGAAAGAAGCTTTCTGAGAAACTTCTGAGAAACTTTCTGAGAAACTTCTGTGAAATCATCTCACAGAGTTACAGTTTTCCCCTCAAGAAGCCTTTCGCTAAGAGTGTTCCTGTGGAATTAACAAAGTGATATTTGGAAGCCCATGGAAGGCTATGGTGAAAAAGGTAATAACCTCAGATTAAAACGGGAAAGAAGCTTTCTGAGAAATTGCTTAGTGTTCCGTAAATTCATCTCACGGAGTTACAGCTTTCCCCTGAAGAAACCGTTTGCTAAGCCTGTTCTTGTGGAATTTGCAAAGTGATATTTGGCAGCCCATAGACGGGTACGGTGAAAAAGAAAATATCCTCAGAGAAAAACTGGAAAGAATCTTTTTGAGAAACTGCTTAATGTTGTGTTAATTCATCTCACAAAGTTACAGTTTTCCCCTCAAAAAGCCATTCGCTAAGCCTATTCTTCTGGAATTTGCAAAGTGATATTTGGAAGCCCATGGAGGGCTATGCGGAAAAAAAAAATATCCTGAGAGAAAAATTGGAAAGAAGCTTTCTGAGAAACTGCTTTGTGATGTGTGACTTCCAATCACACAGTTACAGCTGTATTTCGTGAATCTGTTTGTTAGCCTTCTTTCTGTGGAATCTGAGAACTGATAATTCGGATCCGTTTGAAGACCATAGGGCCAAAGGAAGTATCCTCCGATAACAAAGAGAAAGAAGCTTTCTGAGAAACTGGTTAGTGTTCTGTTAATTCATCTCACAGAGTTACAGCTTTCCCCTCAAGAAGCCGTTCGCTAAGCCTGTTCTTGTGGAATTGGCAAAGTTATATTTGGAAGCCCATGGAGGGCTATGGTGAAAAAGAAAATATCCTCAGAGAAAAACTAGAAAGTAGTTTTCTGAGAAACTGCTTTGTAATGTGTGAGTGCCACTCACAGAGTTACAGCTGTATTTCTTGAATCTCTTTGCTAGCCTTATTTCTGTGGACTCTGAGAACTGATATTTCGGATCCCTTGGAAGACTGTAGGGCTAAAGGAAATATCCTCCGATAACAAAGAGAAAGAAGCTTTCTGAGAAACTTCTTTGTGTTCTGTGAAATCATCTCACAGAGTTACAGCTTTCCCCTCAAGAAGCCTTTCGCTAAGACTGTTCTTGTGGAATTTGCTAAGTGATATTTCGAAGTCCATGGAGGGCTATGGTGAAAAAGTAAATATCGTCACATGAAAACTGGAAAGAAGCTTTCTGTGGAACTGCTTAGTGTTCTGTTAATTCATCTCAGAGAGTTACAGGTTTCCCCTCAAGAAGCCTTTAGCCAAGCCTAGTCTTGTGGAATTTGTGAAGTGATATTTGGATGCCCATAGAGGTCAATGGTGGAAAAGAAAATATCCTCAGAGAAAAACTGGAAAGAAGGTTTCTGAGACTGCTTTGTGATGTGTGACTTCCACTCAGAGAGTTACAGCTGTATGTCGTGGATCTGTTTTCTAGTCTTCTTTCTGTGGAATCTGAGAACTGATATTTCGGATCCCTTTGAAGCTTATAGGGCCAAAGGAAATATCCTCCCATAACAAAGGGAAAGAAGCTTGAGAACTTCTTTGTGTTCTGTGAAATCATCTCACAGAGTTACAGGTTTCCCCACAAGAAGCCTTTCGCTAAGACTGTTCTTGTGGAATTTACATAGTGATATTTGGAAGCCCATGGAGGACTAGGGTGAAAAAGAAAATATCCTCAGAGAAAAACTGGAAAGAAGCATTCTGAGAAACGACTTTGTGATGTGTGACTTCCACTCACAGAGTTACAGCTGTGTTTCGTGGATCTGTTTGCTAGCCTTATTTCTGTGGAATCTGAGAACTGATATTTCGGATCCTTTTGAAGACTACAGGGCCAAAGGAAATATCCTCCCATATCTAAGAGAAAGAAGCTTTCTGAGAAACTTCTTTGTGTTCTGTGAAATCATCTCACAGAGTTACAGCTTTCCCCTCAAGAATCCTTTCCCTAAGACTGTTCTTGTGGAATTTACAATGTGATATTTTGAAGCCTATGGTGGCTATGGTGAAAAAGGAAATATCCTCAGATAAAACCTGGAAAGAAGCTTTCTAAGAAACTGCTTAGTGTTCTGATAATTCATCTCACAGAGTTACAGCTTTCCCCTCAAGAAGCCTTACGGTAAGACTGTTCTTGTGGAATGTACAAAGTTATATTTTGAAGCCCATGGAGGGCTATGGTGAAAAAGAAAATATCCTCAGAGAAAAACTGGAAAGAAGCATTCTGAGAAACGACTTTGTGGTGTGTGACTTCCGCTCACAGAGTTACAGCTGTATTTCGTGTATCTCTTTGCTAGCCTTATTTCTGTGGAATATGAGAACTGATATTTCGGATCCCTTTGAAGACTATAGGGCAAAAGGAAATATCCTCCGAAAAGAGAAAGAATCTTTCTGAGAATCTACTTTGTGTTCAGTGAAATCATCTCGCAGAGTTTCAGCTTTCCCCTCAAGAAGCCTTTCGCTAAGACTGTTGTTGTGGAATATACAAAGCGATATTTGGAAGCCCATGGAGGGCTAGGGTGAAAAAGAAAATATCCTCAGATGAAAACTGGAAAGAAGCTTTCTGAGAAACTGCTTTGTGATGTGTGACTTCCTCTCACAGAGTTACAGCTGTATTTCGTGGAGCTGTTTGCTTACCTTATTTCTGTGGAATCTCAGAACTGATATTTCGGATCCCTTTGAAGACTATAGGGCCAAAGGAAATATCCTCCCATAACAAAGAAAAAGAAGCTTTCTGACAAACTTCTTTGTGTTTTGTGAAATCATCTCACAGAGTTACAGCTTTCCCCTCAAGAAGCCTTTCGTTAAGACTGTTGTTGTGGAATTTACAAAGCGATATTTGGAAGCCCATGGAGGTCTATGGTGAAAAAGGAAATATCCTCAGATGAAAACTGGAAAGAAGCTTTCTTAGAAACGGCTATGTGATCTGTGACTTCCACTCACAGACGTACAGCTGTATTTCGTGGAGCTGTTTCCTAGCCTTATTTCTGTGGAATGTGAGAAATGATATTTCGGATCCCTTTGAACACTATACGGCCAAAGGAAATATCCTTCAATAACAAAGAGAAAGAAGCTTTCTGAGAAACTTCTTTGTGTTCTGTGAAATCATCTCACAGAGTTACAACTTTCCCCTTAAGAGGCCTTTCGCTAAGACTGTTCTTGTGGAATTTACAAAGTGATATTTGGAAGTCCATGGAGGGCTATGGTGAAAAAGGAAATATCCTCAGATGAAAACTGGAAAGAAGCTTTCTGAGAAATTACTTAGTGTTCTGTTAATTCAACCCACAGATTAACAGCTTTCCCCTCAAGAAGCCGTTCGCTAAGCCTGTCCTTGTGGAATTTGCAAAGTGATATTTGGAAGCCCATAGAGGGCTATGGTGAAAAAGAAAATATCCTGAGAGAAAAACTGGAAAGAAGTTTTCTGAGAAACTGCTTTGTGATGAGTGACTTCCACTCACAGAGTTAGAGCTGTATTTCGGGGATCTGTTTCCTAGCATTATTTCTGTGGAATCTGAGAATTGATATTTCGGATCCCTTTGAAGACTGGAGGGCCAAAGGAAGTATCCTCCGATAACAAAGAGAAAGAAGCTTTATGAGAAACTTCTTTGTGTTCTGTGAAATCATCTCACAGAGTTACAGCTTTCCCTTCAAGAAGCCAGTCGCTAAAACCGTTCTTGTTTAATTTGCAAAGTGATATTTGAAAGCCCATAGAGGGTTATGGGGAAAAAAAAATCCTCATAGAAAAACTGCAAAGAAGTTTTCTGAGAAACTGCTCTGTGATGTGTGACTTCCACTCACTGAGTTACAGCTGTTTTTCGTGGAGCTGTTTGCTAGCCTTATTTCTGTGGAATCTGGGAACTGAGATTTCGGTTCCCTTGGAAGGCTACTGGACCAAAGGAAATATCCTCCGGTAGAAATGAGAAAGAAGCTTTCTGAGAAAGTTACTTGTGATCTGTGAATTCATCTCACAGAGTTACAGCTTTCCCCTCAAGGAGCCTTTCGCTAAGACTGTTCTTGTGGAATTTGCAAAGTGATATTTGGCAGCCCATGTAAGGCTATTGGGAAAAAGAAAATATTCTCAGATAAAAACTGGAAAGAAGATTTCTGAGAAACTGCTATGTGTTCTCTGAATTCATCTCACAGAGTTACAGATTTCCCCTCAAGAAACCATTCGTTAAGAGTGTTCTTGAGAAATCTGCAAAGTGGTATATGGAAGCCCATATAGGGCTATAGTGAAAAAGAAAATATACTGAGATAAAAACTGGAAAGAAACTTTCTGAGTAACTGCTTTGTAATGTGTGACTTCCACTCAGTGAGTTGCAGCTGCATTTCATGGAGCTGTTTGCTGGATGTATTTCTGTGGAATCTGAGAACTGGTATTTCAGATCTCTTGGAAGACTATACTGCCAAGGGATAAATCCTCCTATAGAAATTTGAAAGAAGCTCTCTGAGAAACTTCTTTATGATCTGTGAATTCATCTCACATAGTTACAGCTTTTTCCTCAAGAAACCATTCGCTAAGTGTGTTCTTGTGGAATTTGCAAAGAGATATTTGGAAGCCCGTGGAGGGCTATGGGGAAAGAGAATTTACCCTCAGATAAAAACGGGAAAGTCACTTTCTGAGCAACTGCTTTGTGTTCTGTGAATTCATCTCACAGAGTTACAGATTTAACCTCAAGAAACCGTTCGCGAAGACTGTTCGTGTGGAATGTGCAAAGTGTTATTTGGAAGCCCATGGAGGGCTTTGGTGAAAAAGAAAATATTCTCAGATAGAAACTGGAAAAAAGCTTTCTGAGAAACTGCTTAGTGTTCTGTTAATTCATCTCACACAGTTACATCTTTCCCCTCAAGAAGCCGTTCGCTAAGAGTGTTCTTCTGGAATTGGCAAAGGGATATTTTGAAGTCCGTAGAGGGCTATGGTGAAAAAGAAATTATCCCCAGGGAAAAACTGGAAAGAAAATTTCTGAGAAACCGCTTTGTGATGTGTGACTTTCACTCACTCAGTTACAGCTGTTATTTCGTGAAGCTGTTTGCTAGTCTTATTTCTGTGGAATCTGAGAACCGATATTTCGGATCCGTTGGAATTCTTTGGTTCCAAAGTAAATATCCTCCGATAGAAATGAGAAAGAAGCTTTCTGAGAATCTTCTTTGTGATCTGTGAATTCTACTCATAGAATTCCAGCATTCCCCTCAAGAAGCCTTTCGCTAAGACTGTTCTTGTGGAATTTGCAAATCGATATTTGGAAGCCGATGGAGGGCTATGGGGAAAAAGAAAATATCCTCAGATAAAAACTGGAAAGAAGCTTTCTGAGGAACTGCTTTGTGTTCTGTGAATTCATCTGAGAGAGTTACAGCTTTCCCCTCAAGAAGCCGTTCACTAAGACTGTTTTTGTGGAATTTGAAAAATGACATTTGGAAGCCTAAAGGGGGCTATGGGGAAAAAGAAAATATCCGCAGATAAAAACTGGAAAGAAGCTTTCTCAGAAACTGGTTTGTGATGTGTGAATTCCACTCACTCAGTTATAGCTGTATTTCGTGGAGCTGTTTGCTAACCTTATTTCTGTGGAATCTGAGAACTGATATTTCGGATCCCTTGGAATATTATAGGGCCAAAGGAAATATTCTACTATAGAAATGAGAAAGAAGCTTTCTGAGAAACTTCTTTGTGATCTGTGAATTCATCTCACAGAGATCCGCTTTCCCCTCAAGAAGCCTTTCGCTAAGACTGTTCTTGTGGAATTTGCAAAGTGATATTTGGAAGCCCATGGAGGGCTATGAGGAAAAAGAAAATATCCTCAGATAATAACTGGGAAGAAGGTTTCTGAGAAACTCCTTTGTGTTCTGTGAATTCATCTCACAGAGTTACAGCTTTCCCCTCAAGAAGCCGTTCGCTAACACTCTTCTTGTGGAATTTACATAGTTATATTTGGAAGCCCATAGAGGGCTATGGGGAAAAAGAAAATATCCTCAGATAAAAACTGGAAAGAAGCTTTCTGAGAAACTGCTTTGTGATGTGTGACTTATACTCACTGGGTTACACCTGTATTTCGTGGAGCTGTTTGCTAGCCTTATTACTGTGGAACCTGAGAGCTGATATTTCGGATCCCTTGGAAGACTTAAGGGCCAAAGGAAAGATGTTCCGAAAAAAATGAGAACCAAGCTTTCTGAGAGACTTCTTTGTGATGTGTGAATTCAACTTACAGAGTTACAGCTTTGCCCTCAGGAAACCTTTAGCTAAGAGTGTTCTTGTGGAACTTGCAAAGCGATATTTGGAAGCCCATGGAGGGCTATGGGGAAAAAGAAAATATCCTCAGATAAAAACTGGAAAGAAGCTTTCTGAGAAACTGCATTGCTTTCTGTGAATTCATCTGACGGAGTTACAGCTTTCCCCTCGAAATCCGTTCGGTTAGACTGTTCTTGTGGAATTTGAAAAGTGATATTTGGAAGCTCATAGAGGGTTGTGTTGAAAAAGAAATTACCCTCAGATAAAAGCTGAAAAGAAGAATTCTGACAAACTGCTTTGTGATGTGTGACTTCCACACACTGAATTACAGCTGTATTTCGTGAAGCAGTTTGCTAGCCTTATTTCTGTGGAATCTTAGAAATGATATTACGGATGCCTTGGAAGACAATACTGCCAAAGGAAATATCCTCCAATAGAAATGGGAAAGAAGCTTTCTGAGAAACTTCTTTGTGCTCTGTGAAATCATCTCAGAGAGTTACAACTTTCCCCTCGTGAAGCGTTTCGCTAAGACTGTTTTTGTGGAATTTGCAAAGTGACATTTAGAAGCCCATTGTGGCCTATGGGGAAAAAGAAAATATCCTCAGATAAAAACTGGAAAGAAGCTTTCTGAGAAACTGCTTTGTGTTCTGTGAAATCATCTCACAGAGTTACAGCTTTCCCCTCAAGAAGCCTTTCCCTAAGAGTGTTCTTGTGAAAGTTGCAAAGTGATATTTGGAAGCCCATAGAGGGCTATGGTGAAAAAGAAAATATCCTCAAAAAAAACTGGAAAGAAGATTTCTCAGAAGTTGCTTTGTGATGTGTGACTTCCACTCACTGAATTACAGCTGTATTTCGTGGAGCTGTTTGCTAGCCTTATTTCTGTGGAATCTGAGAACTGATATTTCAGATCCCTTGGAAGACTATAGGGCCAAAGGAAATATCCTCTGATAGAAATGAGAAAGAAGGTTTCTGAGAAACTGCTTTGTGACCTGTGAATTCATCTCACAGAGTTCCAACTTTCCCCTCAAGAAGGCTTTCACTAAGACTGTTCTTGTGCAATTTGCAAAGTGATTTTTGAAAGTCCATGGAGGGATATGGGGAAAAAGAAAATATCCTCAGATAAAAACTGGAAAGAAGCTTTCTGAGAAACTGCTTAGTGTTCTATGAATTCATGTCACAGAGTTACAACTTTCTCTTCAAGAAGCCGTTCGCTAAGACTGTTCTTGTGGAATTTGCAAATTGATATTTGGAAGCCCATGGAGGGCTATGGAGAAAACGAAAATATCCTCAGATAAAAACTGGAAAGAAGCTTTGTGAGAAACTGCTTTGTGTTCTGTGAATTCACCTCACAGAGTTACAGCTTTTCCCTCAAGAAGCCTTTAGGTAAGACTGTTCTTGTGGAATTTGCAAAGTGATATTTGGAAGTCCATGGAGGGATATGGGGAAAAAGAAAATATCTTCAGATAAAAACTGGAAAGAAGCTTTCTCTGAAACTGCTTTGTGTTCTGTAAAATCATCTCACAGAGTTACAGCTTTCCCCTCAAGATGCTTTTGGGTAAGACTGTTCTTGTGGAATTTGGTAAGTGATATTTGGAAGCCCATAGAGGGCTATGGTGAAAAAGAAAATGTCCTCAGAGAAAATCTGGAAAGAAGCTTTCTGAGAAACTGCTTTGTGATGTGTGACTTTCACTCACTGAGTTACAGCTGTATTTCGTGAAGCTGTTTTCTAGTCTTATTTCTGTAGAATCTGAGAACTGATATTTCGGATCCTGTAGAAGACTAGAGGGCCAAAGGAAATATCCTCCGATAGAAATGAGAAAGAAGCTTTCAGAGAAACTTCTTTGTGATCTGTGAATTCATCTCACGGAGTTCCAGCTTTCTGGTCAAGAAGCCTTTCGCTAACACTGTTCTTGTGAAATTTGCAAAGTGATATTTGGAAGCCCATGGAGGGCTATGGTGCAAAATAAAATATCCTCAAATAAAAACTGGAGAGAAGCATTCTCAGAAACTGCTTTGTGTTCTGTGAATTCATCTCTCAGAGTTACAGTTTTCCCCTCAAGAAGCCGTTCACTAAGACTGTTCTTGTGAAAGTTACAAATTGATATTTGGAATCCCACAGAGGCCTATGGTGAAAAAGAAAATATCCTCAGAAAAAACTGGAGAGAAGCTTTCAGATATAGTACTTTGCGATGTGTGACTTTCACTCACTGAGTTACAGCTCTGTTTTGTGGAGCTGTATGCTAGCCTTATTTCTGTGGAATCTGAGAACTGATATTTCGGATCCCTTGGAAGACTACAGGGCCAAAGGAAATATTGTCCGATAGAAATCAGAAAGAAGCTTTCTGAGAAACCACTTTGTGATCTATGAATTCATCTTACAGCGTTCCAGCTTTCCCCTCAAGAAGCCATTCGCTAAGACTGTTCTTGTGTAATTTGCGAAGTGATAATTGGAAGCCCATGAAGGGCTAAGGGGAAAAAGAAAATATCTTCAGATAAAAACTGGAAAGAATCATTCTCAGAAACTGCTTTGTGTTCGGTGAATTTATCACCCAGAGTTACAGCTTTCCCCTCAAGAAGCCTTTCGCTAAGACTGTTCTTGTGGAATTTGTAAAGTGAAATTTGGAAGCCTAAAGAGGGCTATGCTGAAAAAGAAAATATTTTCAGGTAAAAACTGGAAAGAAGCTTTCTGAGAAATTGCTTTGTGATGTGTGACTTCCACTCACTGAGTTACAGCTGTATTTCGTGGATCTGTTTGCTAGCCTTATTTCTGTGGAATCTGAGAACTGATATATCGGATCCCTTTGAAGACTATAGGGCCAAAGGAAATATCCTCTAATAAAAATGAGAAAGAAGATTTCTGAGAAACTTCTTTGTGTTCTGTGAATTCATCTCACAGAGTTACAGCTTTCCTCTCAAGAACCCTTTTGCTAAGACTGTTCTTGTGGAATTTGCAAAGTGATATTTGGAAGCCCGTGGAGGGCTATGGGGAAAAAGAAAATATCCTCAGTTAACAACTCGAAAGAAGCTTTCTGAAAAACTGTTTTGGGATGTGTGACTTCCACTCACTGAGTTACAGCTGTATTTCGTGGAGCTGTTTGCTCGCCTTATTTCTGTGGAATCTGAGAACTGATATTTCAGATCCTTTTGAAGACTGAGGCCAAAGGAAATATCCTCCGATAAAAATGAGAAAAAAGCTTTCTGAGAAACTTTTTGTAATCTGTGAATTCACCTCACAGAGTTACAGCTTTCCCCTCAAGAAGCCTTTCGCTAAGACTGTTATTGTGGAATTTTCAAAGTGATATTTGGAAGCCCAAGTAGGGCTACGGTGAAAAAGAAAATATCCTCAGAGAAAACCTGGAAAGAAGTTTTCTGAGAAACTGCTTTGTGATGTGTGACTTCCACTCACTGAGTTACAGCTGTATTTCGTGGTGCTGTTGCTAGTTTTATTTCTGTGGAATCTGAGAACTGATATTTCGGATCCCATTGAACACTATATTGCCAAAGGAAATATCCACTGATTAAAATGAGAAAGATGCTTGTGAGAAAGTTCTTTGTGATCTGTGAATTCATCTCACCGAGTTACAGGTTTCCCCTCAAGAAGCCCTTCGCTCAGACTGTTCTTGTGGAATTTGCAAAGTGATATTTGGAAGCCCATGAGGCCATGGTGAAAAGAAAGTATGTTCAGATAAAACCGGTAAGATGCCAAGTCTTTGCTATTAGAATAAAAGGCAATAAACATAATGTGTGCATGTGTCTTTATAGCAGCATACTTATAATCCTTAGGTATATCCCCAGTAATGGGATGGTTGGGTCATATGGTACATCTAGTTCTAGATCCTTGAGGAATCGCCATACTGTTTTCCCATAATGGTTGAACTAGTTTACAATCCCACCAACAGTGTAAAGTGTTCCTATTTCTCCACATCCTCTCCAGCACCTGTTGTTTCCTGACTTTTTAATGATCGCCATTCTAACTGGT
Source organism: Papio anubis (assembly GCF_008728515.1). Taxonomy (NCBI): domain Eukaryota; kingdom Metazoa; phylum Chordata; class Mammalia; order Primates; family Cercopithecidae; genus Papio; species Papio anubis. The sequence goes on from NW_022168771.1 coordinate 21,605, forward strand.
GTGGAGATGGTATTCATTGTGGTTTTGATCACCGATGGCCAGTGATGATGAGCATTTTTCATATGTCTGTTGGCTGTATGAATGTCCTCTTTGAGAAATGTCTGTTCATATCCTTTGCCCACTTTTTTGATGGGGAATCAACCCAAATGTCCATCAGTGACAGATTGATTAAGAAAATGTGGCACATATACACCATGGAATATTATGCAGCCATAAAAAGGATGAGTTTGCGTCCTTTGTAGGGACATGGATGCAGCTGAAACTGGCCCAGCAAACTATCACAAGAACAGAAAACCAAACACCGTGATGTTCTCACTCATAGGTGGAACTGAACAACGAGATCACTGGACTCCAGGAAGGGGAACTCGGCTACCACCGGGCCTATCATGGGAAGGGGAGGGGAGGATTGCATTGGGAGTTATACCTGATGTAAATGACGAGTTGATGGGTGCAGACTAACATGGCACAAGTATACATATAACAAACTCCTGCATGTTATGCACATGTACCCTACAACTTAAGGTATAATAATAATAAATAAATTAAAAAAACTGGTAAGATGCTTTCTGAGAATTGCTTGTGTTCTCTGTGAATTCATCTCAGAGTTATTAGAAGCCTCAAGAAGCTGGGTCACCACGCCCTGTGGAATTTGCAAAGTGATATTTCGAAGCCCATAGAGTGGGCAATGGTGAAAAAGGAATTGTTCCGGAGATAAAAACAGTAAAGAAACTTTCTGAGAAACTGCTTTGTGTTGTGTGACTTCCAATCACTGAGTTACAGCTGTATTTTGTGGAGCTGTTTGCTCGCCTCTGGCTTCGTGGAATCTGGAGAACCGGATATTTCGCATCCCCTTGATGATTATAGGGCAAAAAAGGAAATATTCTCCAATAAAAATGAGAAATAAACTTTCCGGAGAAACTTCTTTGTGATCTGTGAATTCATCTCACAGAGTTACAGCTTTCCCTCAAAAAACCTTTCCCTAAGTGACTGTTCTTGTGAATTTTCAAAGTGATATTTGGAAGCCCATAGAGGGCTATGGTGAAAAAAAAAGAAAAATGTTCCCAGAGCAAAACCTGAAAGAAGCTTACTGAGAAACTGCTTTGTGGATAAAAGTGACTTCCACTGAGATACAGCTGTGTTTCGTGGAGGTGTTTTGCCAGTCTTATTTCTGGGGTGGAACGAGAACTGATAACGTGATACATTTGAAGAATGGAAATAAAGTAAATATCCCAATAAAATGAGAAAGATGCTTGAGAAACTTCTTTGTGATGTTTGAATTTATCTCACAGAGTTACAGCTTTCCCTCAGGAAGCCTTTCGCTAAGACTGTTCTTGTGGAATTTCGCAAAGTGATTTGTAAGCCCATGGAGGGCTATAGTGAAAAAGAAAAGTATCATCAGATAACAACTGGAAAGAAGCTTGGAGAAACTGCTTTAGGATGTGTGATTTACTCATTGAGTTACAGCTGTATTTGCTGTTTCATAGGGCCTTATTTCTGTGGAATCTGAGAATTGATATTTCGATCCTTGAAGACTATAGGCCAAAGGAAGGGCCTCTCTCTGATCAAAATGAGAAAGAAGCTTTCTGAGAAACTTCTTTGTGATCTGTGAATTTTCTTGACAGAGTTAGCGCTTTCCCCTCAAGAAGCTTCTTCGCTAAGGCTTGTTGTGGGATTTGCAAAGGATGATTTGGAAGCCCATGGAGGGCTGGTGGTGAAAAGAAAATATCCTCAGGTAAAACTGTAAAGATGCTTTCTTGAGGAACAGCTGTGTTCTGTTAATTCATCTCACTGAGTTGCAGCTCCCTCAAGAAGCCGTTAGCTCAGACTGTTCTTGTGGAATTTGCAACGATATTTGGTTCACGAGGGTTATGGTGAAAAGGAAAATATCCTCCAATAAAACCTGGAAAGAAGTTTTCTGAGAAACTGCTTTGTGATGTGTGACTTCCACTCACTGAGTTACAGCTGTATGTCGTGGAGATCTTTGCTAGCCTTATTACTGTGGAATCTGAGAACTGATATTTCGGATCCCTTTGAAGACTATAGGGCCAAAGGAAATATCCTCCGATAAAACTGAGAAAGAAGTTTCTTGAGAAACTTCTTTGTGATCTGTGAATTCATCTCACAGAGTTACAGCTTTCCCCTCAAGAATCGTTTCGTTAGGACTGTTCTTGTGGAATATGGATAGTGATATTTGGAAGCCCATAGAGGGCTATGGTGAAAAAGAACACTTCCACAGATAAAAACTGGAAAGAAAATTTCTGAGAAATTGCTTTGGGATGTCTGATTTCCACTCACTGAGTTACAGGTGTATTTCGTGGAGCTATCTCCTCGCTTTATTTCTGTGAAATCTGAGAACTGATATTGCAGATCCCCTTGGAGACTATAGGGCAAAAGGAAGTATCCTCCGATAAAAATCAGAAAGAAACTTTCTGAGAAACTTCTTTGTGATCTGTGACCATCCACACAACGTTTTCCAAGCCTTTCGCTAAGACTGTTCTTGTGGGAACTTTACAATGTGATATTTGGAAGCCCATGGAGGGCTAAGGCAAAGAAATATCCTCACATAAACCTGGAAAGAAGCTTTCTGAGAAACTGTTTTGTGTTCTGTTAATTCATCCCACTGAGTTACAGCTTTCCCCTCAAGAAGCCTTTCGCTAATACTTTTCTTTTTGAATTTCCAAAATGGTATTTGAAGCCCATAGAGCCATGGTGAAAATGACCCCAGCAAAAATCAAAGAGCTTCTGAGAAACCGTTTGTGTTCTGTTAATTATTCCTCACAGAGTTACAGTTTTCCCATGAAGAAGCCGTTCTCTAAGACTGTTCTGAGCAATTTGCAAAAGTGATATTTGGAAGCCCATACAGAGGGCTATGAAAAAGAGAATATCCTCAGATAAAAACTGGAAAGAAGCTTTTGATAATCTGCTTTGTGATGTGTGACTAGACTCACTGAGTTACAGCTGTGTTTTGTGAATTTGTTTGCTCACCTTCTTTCTGTGGAATCTGAGAACTGATATTTCGGATCCCTTTTGAGTCTGTAGGGCCAAAGGAAATATCCTTCAACAAAAATGAAGGAAGCTTTCTGAAAACTTCTAGCTCTGTGAATTCATCTCACAGAGTTACAGCTTCCCCTCAAGAAGCTTTTCAATTAAGACTTTCTTCTTCTGAATTTTGAAGCCCATGGAGGGCTATGTAGAAAAGAAAATATCCTTGATAAAACTGAAAGATGCTTTCTGAGAAACTGCTTGTGTTCTCACCTCTAACGGAGTTACAGCTTTCCCTTCAGGAAGCCGTTCGCTAAGACTGTTCTTGTGGAATTTGCAAGTGATATTTGAAGCCCTTATAGGGCTATGGTGAAAAAGAAAATATCCTCAGATAAAAACTGGAAAGAAGCTGGAGAAACTGCCTTCAGGATGTGTGATTTCCAGTCACTGGAGTTACAGCCAGATTTCGTGGAGCTGATTGTCACCTCATTATTGTGGACTCAGAACTGATATTTCGGATCCCTTTGTTACCTATAGGGCCAAAGGAAATATCCTCTGATAAAATGAGAAAGAAGCTTGAGAAACTTTGTGATCTGTGAATTCATCTCACGGAGTTACAGCTTTCCCCTCGCTACAGTTTCCTTTTTGCCAAGACTTTTCTGTGAAATTTGCAGTGATATTTAAGCCCATGAGGGCTATGGTGAAAAAGAAAATATCCTCAGATAAAACTGGAAAGAAGCTTGAGAAACTGTTGTGATGTGTGATCAAGTCACCACTGAGATACAGATGTATTTCTCGTGGAGCTGTTTGGTAGCCTTATTTCTGTGGAATCTGAGACCTGATATTTCGGATGCATTTGCAAACTATAGGGCCAAAGGAAATCATCTCCGATAAAATGAGAAAGAAGCTTTTGTGAAATTTCTTTCTGATCATCCTCTCACAGAGTTACAGCTTCCCTCAAGAAGCCTTTTGCTAAGACTTTTCTCTGAATTTCGAAAGTGATATTTGAAGCCCATGGAGGGCTATAGGAAAAGAAAAATATCCCTCAGATGAAAACTGGAAAGACGGTTTCTGAGAAACTGTTTTTGTCTGTTAATTCATCTCACAAAGTTACAACTTTCTCCTCAAAGAAACCGTTCTCTGACTTTTTTGTGGAATTTGCAAAGTGATATTTGGCAGCCCATAGAGGGCTATGGTGAAAAAGAAAAACATTCTTGAGATAAAAACTGAAAGAAGGTTTCTGAGAAAACTACACTGTGATGTGACTTCCACTGCTGAGTTACAGCTGCATTTCAGAGCTGTCTTGTTAGTCCCGTTTTTGTTGAATCTGTGAACCGACATTAATTACTCGGAGGGAGTATACAGCCAAAGATAATATACCCAGATAAAACGAGACAAAGAAGATTGAGAAATGCCTTTCTGATCTCTGCTGAGTTAATCACGCAGAGTTCCAATCTTCTGTTCATGTAGTTGCTTGCTACCTACCGTGCTTGTGAAATCGCAAAGTTATTATTTGGGAGCACATTGAGGGCTACAATGAAAAGGAAATGTTTTCAGATAAAACTGAAAGAAGCAATGTGAGAAACTCCTATGTGATCTGCAGCATTCATCTCACAGTGTTCCACCTTTCTTGTTCTTTCATGTGGTGCTGTGCTCTATTAACACTCTTCTCGTGTAAGCTGCTAAGGGACATTTGGGGATCACATTGATCGCCATTGAAAAGGATGCGTCTTCAGATAAAAAACAGAAAAGAAGCTTTCTGAGGAACTGTATTGTGACCTGTGAATGCAACTCAGAGAGTTACACATTTCTGTTCATTGATAAGCATAACACAGTTTTCGTAACTGCAGTGAGATATTTCTTTTGCCCAATGAAGCTTATGGTAACAAAGGAAATATCTTCAGATAAAAAAGTAGAAAGAAGCTTGAGAAACTGCTTTGTGATGTAAATCAACTCACTACGTTACAGTAGTATTTCATGGAGCTGTTTTAATAGTCCAGTTTTGTTGAATCTGAGAACGCTATTTGGATCACTTGGAGGAGTATACAGCCAAAGGAAATATTCCAGATAAAATGAGAAAGAAGATTTCCTGAGATGTGTGTTTCTTATCTCTAGTTCATCTCTCAGAGTTCCTACCTTTCTGTTCATGTGCTGTTTACAATTAATTTCGTGAAATCTGCAAAGTGATAAGTGGAGCACATTGATGGCTACAGTGAAAAAACAGAAATATCTTCTGCATAAAACTGAAGGAAGCAATGTGGGAGAAATTTCTATGATCTGTTCATTCATCCCACAGAGCTCCACCTTCGTTCATGCAGTTTGCTAAGACTCTTTCTAAAAGCTGCTAAGGATATTTGGGATCGCATTGACGCTACAGTGAAAAGGAAATATCTTCAGATAAAAACTGAAAAGCTTTCTGAGGAACTGCATTGTGAACTGTGAATGCAACTCACAGAGTTACATTTTCTGTTTATTGATCACTTTGCTAACATTGGAAGTTTCCTTCAAATGGCAGTGGGATATTTCTTTGCCCAATGAAACTTACATATACAAAATATCTTCAGATAAAAAGTAGAAAGAAGCTTCCTGGAGAAACTGCTTGTGATGTGTAAATTGAACTCCTTAGTTGGTTGCAGCTTATTTCATGAGCTGTTTGCTAGTTCAGTTTTTTAGTTGAATCTGAGAACCGTTTCGGATCACTTGGTGGAGTATACACAAGCGAAATATCCCCAGATAAACACGACAAAGAAGATTTCTGTGAAATAAGCTTGATTCTCTGAGTCTGTCTCACATACCTTCTGTTCATGTAGCTGTTTGTTAACACTTCTCGTGGAATCTGCAGTAATATTTAAGTGCATTGAGGGCTACAGTGAAAAGGAAATATCTTCAGCTAAATACAGAAAGCGGAAGGTTCTGAGAAACTACTACAGGAACTGTGCATGCATCTGACAGAGTTCCACCTTTCTGTTCATGTAGCAGTTTCATAACACTTCTTCTCGGAATACGCTATGATATTTTGGAGCACATTGATGGCTACAGCAAAAAGGAAATATCTTCAGATAAACTTAAAAGAAGCGTTCTGAGAAACTGCATTGTGACGTGTGAATGCAACTCAGAGACTTACACTTTTCTGTTCATTGATCGGTTTGCTAAAACAGTTTTCTTCAAAACTGCACTGGGATATTTCTTTGCTCAATGAAGCTTATGGTAAGCGGAAATATCTCAGGTAATTGGGTAGAAACAAGCTCCTGGAGGAACTGCTTTGTGATGTGTGAATTCAACTCACTGAGTTACAGCGTATTTAATGGAGCTGTTGCTAGTCCAGTTTTGTTGAATCTGAAACCGATATTTCGGATCACTTGGAAGAGTATACAGCCAAAGGAAATATCCCCAGATAAAACGAGAAAGCAGATTTCTGAGAAATGTCTTTCTGATCACTGAGTTCATCTCACAAACTTCTACCTCTCTGTTCACGTAGCTGTTTGCTACCTTCTTGTGGAATTCAAGAAGTGATATTTGGGGAGCTACATTGACAGCTGCAGTGAAAAGCCGAAGTATCTTCAGATAAAAACTGAAAAGAAGCTTTCAGAGAAACTGCATCGTGACTCGTGAATGGAACTCACAGAGTTACACTCTTCGATCGTTGATCGCCAATAACACAGCTCTTTCTTCAAATTGCAGTGGGATATTTCGTCTAACGAAGCTTTATGGTGACAAAAGGAAATATCTTCAGATACGTAGGAGAAAGAAGGCCTGGAGAAACTCCTTTATGATGTGTATATTCAACTCACTGAGTTACAGCTGTATTTCATGGAGCTGTTTGCTATTCCAGTTTTTGTTGAAACTGAGAACCGATATTTCAGATCACTTTGGAGGAGTATACAGCCAGCTGAATATCCGGTAGATAAAAACGAGAAAGAAGATTTCTGAGAAATATCTTTCTGACCTCTGAGTTTATCTCACAAGGTTCTAAAATTCTGTTCATGCAGCTGTTTGCTAACACTCTTCTCGTGGAATCTGCAAGGTGATATTTGGGAGCACATGGAGGGTTCCAGTGAAAAAGGAAATATATTCAGATAAAAACTGAAGGGAAGCTTTCTGACAAAGTTCTTTGTCACCTGTGCATTCATCTCACAGAGTTCCACCTTTCTGTTCATGTAGCAGTTTGTTAACACTCTTCTCGTGTAATCTGCTAAGTGTTATTTGGGAGCGCATTGAGGGCTACAGTGACAAAGGAAATATCTTCAGATAAAAAGTAGAAAGAAGCTTCCTGAGAAACTGCTTTTCGATGTCTAAATTCAGCTCACTGAGTTACACCAGTATTTCATCTAGCTCTTTGCTAGTCCAGTTTTTGTTGAATCAGAGAACCGATATTTCGGATCACTTGGAGGAGTATACAATCAAAGGAAATATCCCCAGATAAAAACGGGAAAGAAGATTTCTGGGAAATGTCTTTCTGATCTCTGAGTTCATCTCACAGAGTTCTACCTTTCTGTTCATGTAGCTGTTTCCTAACGCTCTTCTCGTGGAATCTGCAAAGTAATATTTGGGAGCACAGAGAGGGCTACAGTGAAAAGGGTAATATCTTCAGATAAATACTGAAAGGAAGCGTTCTGAGAAACTTTTTTGTGACCTCTGCATTCATCTCACAGAATTCCACCTTTCTGTTCATGTAGCTCTTTGCTAACACTTTTCTTCCTCGTGGAATCAGCAAAGTGATATTTGAGACGCATTGAGACTACTGTGAAAGAAAATATCTTCAGAAAATCGAGTGAGCAGCCTGAGAAACTTCGAGACTCCGTAATTTCACAGAGTTCTCCACTTTTCATTCATGTACCTGTTTTTCCTTTTCAGGAATCTGCAAAGTGATATTAGGGAGTTTATTGAGGGTTACAGCAAAAGATATCTTCAGATAAAAACTGAGTGGCCTGGAGAAATCTCTAGACCTGTGTATCCATTCAGAGTTCACTCTTCGTTCATAGCTGCTTGCTAACACTTTCCGTATAGCCCGCTGGTGATATTAGCTGCTGACGGCTTCAGGTGAAAAGGAATATCTTCAGATAAAATGAAAGAAAGAGCCTTGAAATCGCATTAGACGTAGAATGCTACTTCACAATGTTACACTTTTCTGTTCATTGATCAGCTCTTGCTAACACAGTTGTCTTCAAACCGCAGTGGGATATTTCTTGGCCCAGTGCTTATGGTGACAAAGGAAATAACTTCAGGTAAAACTTAGAAAGAATCTTCATGAGGAACTGCTTTGTGATGTGCAAATTCAACTCACTGGAATTACAGATCTATTTCATGGAGCTGTTTCCTCGTCCAGTTTTTGTTGAATGTGTGTATGGATATTTCGGATACACTTGGAGGAATATACAGCCAAAGGAACATCCCCAGATAAAAAAGAGAAAGAAGATTTCTGAGAAATGTCTTTCTGATCTCTGAGTTCATCTCACAGAGTTCTAACTTTCTGTTCATGTAGCTGTTTGCTAACACTCTTCTCGTGGAATCTGCAAAGTGATATTTGGGAGCGCATTGAGGGCTAGAGTGAGAAAGGAAATATCTTCAGATAAAAACTGAAAAGAAGCGTTCTGAGAAACTTCAATGTGACCTATGCATTCACCTCACAGACTTCCACTTCTCTGTTCATGTAGCTGTTTGCTAACACTGTTATCGTGGAATCTACAAGGTGATATTTGGTAGCACATTGAGGACTACAGTCAAAAAGTAAATATCTTCAGGTAATAACTGAAAGGAAACGTTCTGAAAAACTTCTATGTGAACTGTGCATTCATCTCACAGAGTTCCACCTTTCTGTTCATGTAGCTGTTTGCTAACACTCTTCTAGTGTAATCTGCTAAGTGATATTTGGGAGCGCATTGACCGCTACAGTGAAAAAGGAAATATCTTCAGATAAAAACTGAAAAGAAGCGTTCTGAGAAACTGTATTGTGACATGTGAATGCAAGTCAAAAAGTTACACTTTTCTGTTCATTGATCACTTTGCTAACACAGTTTTCCTCAAAACTGCAGTGGGATATTTCTTTGCCCAATGAAGCTTATGGTGACAAAGGAAATATTTTTAGATAAAAAATAGAAAGAAGCTTCCTGAGAAACTGCTTTGTGATGTTCAAATCAACTCACTGAGTTCCAGCTGTATTTCATGGAACTGTTTGCTAGTCCAGTTATTGTTGAATCTCAGAACCGATATTTCGGATCACTTGGAGGAATATACAGCCAAAGGAAATATCCCCAGATAAAAACGAGAAAGAAGATTTCTGAGAAATGTCTTTCTGATCCTGGAGTTCATCTCACAGAGTGCTACCTTTCTGTTCATGTACCTGTTTGCTAACACTCTTCTCGTGGCAACTGTAAAGTGATATTTGGGAGCTCATTGAGGGCTACAGTGAAAAGGAAACATCTTCAGATACAAACTGAAAGGAAGCGTTCTGAGAAACTACTATGTGACCTGTGCATTCACCACATAGAGTTCCACCATTCTGTTCATGTAGCTGTTTGCTAACACTCTTCTCGTGGAAACTGCAATGGGATATTTGGGAGCACATTGAGGCCAAGCAATGGGAAAGAAAAGACCAGATAAAATCCGACGGGAAGCATTCTGAGAAAGAGCCTGCAGACTCCGCATTCGTTCAAAGAATTCACCTTTCTAGCCATACCGTGTAACGCTGGCGATGTTTGGGGATTGATATTACACGAAAAAGGAAATATCGATAAAATTTAAAGAAGCTACCCCCACCACAGACGTTGAATGCAACCACAGTGTTGAAGACTTTTTCGTTCATTGATCAAAGCCAGCAAATACAGCTTTCGAAAACCGCAGCGATATTTCATTGATAACGAAGCTATGGTGACAAAGGAAATAAATATCTTCAGGTGGCAGAAAGAATCTTCCCGGAGGAATCGTTTTGGTGTACTAATTACGTTACGCTGCCATGAAGGTTGCCAGTCCAGCTCTTGTTACCCAGAAACCGACATTTCGGGATTACTCTGGAGGAGTATACGTCAAAGGAAATAGTCCTCAGAAAAAACGAGAAAGAAGATTTCTGGAGTAAAATACCGGATTCTGAGTTTATTTCACAGAGTTGTACCTATCTTCGTTCATGTTGCTGCTTGCTGGTCATTGAATATGCAAAGTAATATTTGAGCCATTGAGGGTTACAGTGAAAAGAATATCTTCAGATAAATGAATGAAGTTGAGAAACTTCTATGTGACCTGTGAATTCATCTCACAGAGTTCCACCTTTCTGTTCATGTACCAGTTTCCTAGCACTCTTCACGTGTAAACTGCTAAGTGATATTTGGGAGCCCATTGTTGGCTACAGTGAAAAAGGAATTATCTTCAGATAAAAACTAAAAAGAATCATTCTGAGAAACTGCATTGTGACGTGTGAATGCAACTCACAAAGTTACACTTTTCTGTTCATTGATCTGTTTGCTAACACAGTTTTCTTCAAAACTGCAGTGGGATATTTCTCTGCCCAATGCAGCTTATAGTGACAGAGGAAATACCTTCAGATAAAAAGTAGAAAGAAGCTTTCTGAGAAAGTGCTTCCTGATGTGTGAATTCAACTCACTGAGTTAAAGCTGTATTTCATGGAGCTGTTTGCTAGTCCATTTTTTGTTGAATCTGAGAACAGATATTTCTGATTGCTTGGAGGAGTTTACAGCCAAAGAAATATCCCCAGATATAAAAGAGAAGGTAACTACATGAACAGAAAGGTGGAACTCTGTGAGATGAAGGCACAGGTCACATAGAAGTTTATCAGAACGCTTCCTTTCAGTTTTTATCTGTAGATATTTCCTTTTTCACTGTAGCCATCATTGTGCTCAAAAATATCACTTCACAGATTCCACGAGAAAATTGTTAGCAAACAGCTACATGTACAGAAAGGTGGAACTCTGTGAGGTGAACTCAGAGATCAGAAAGACATTTCCCAAAAATTTTCGTTCTCATTTTCATCTGGGGATATTTCCTTTGGCTGTATACTCCTGCAAGCAATCCGAAATACCGGTTCTCAGATTCAACAAAACCTGGACTAGCAAACAGCTCCATGAAATACAGGTGTAACTCAGTGAGTTGAATTCAGTCATCAAAAAGCAGTTTTTCAGAAAGCTTCTTTCTGCTTTTTACCTGAAGATATTTCCTTTCTCCCCATAAGCTTCATTGGCAAAGAAATATTCCCCTGCAAATTTGACGAAAACTGTGCTAGCAAACTGATCAATGAACAGAAAAGGGTAACTCTGTGAGTTGCATTCACACGTCACAATGCAGTTTCTCAGAACACTTCTTTTCAGTTTTTATCTGAAGATATTTCCTTTTTACTGTAACCGTTAATGCACTCTCAAATAACACTGAGCAGATTACACGGGAAGAATGTTAGCAAACTGCTACATGAACAGAAAGGTGGAACTCTGGGAGATGAATGCACAGGTCATAAAGAAGTTTCTCAGAACGCTTCCTTTCAGTTTTTATCTGAAGATATTTCTTTTTTCACTGGAGCCCTCAATGCACTCCCAAATATCACTTTGCAGATTCCACGGGAAGAGTGTTAGCAAACAGCTACGTGAACAGAGAGGTATATCTTTCTGAGATGAACTCAGAGATCAGAAAGACATTTCTCAGAAATATTCTTTCTCGTTTTTATCTGGGGATATTTCCTTTGACTGAATATCCTCCAAGCAATTCGAAATATCGGTTCTCAGACTCAACAAAACTGGTCTAGCAAACAACTCCATGAAATACATCTTTAACTCAGTGAGTGAAATTCACACATCACAAAGCAGTTTCTCAGAACGCTTCTTTTCAACTTTTATCTGAAGATATTTCCTTTTTCATGTAGACGTCAATGTGCTCCAAAACATCTCTTAGCAGATCCCACAAGAAGAATGTTAGCAAACAGCTACATGAAGAGAAAGGTGGAACTCTGTGAGATGCATGCACAGTTCACATAGAAGTTTCTCAGAACGATTCCTTTCAGTTTTTATCTGAAGGTATTTCCTTTTTTACTGGAGTCCTCAATGCGCTCCCAAATATCACTTTGCAGATTCCACAAGAAGAGTGTTAGCACATAGCTACATGATCAGAAAGGTAGAACTCTGTGAGATGAACTCAGAGATCAGGAAAATATTTCTCAGAAATCTTCTTTCTCGTTTTTATCTGGGGATATTTCCTTTGGCTATGCACTCCTACTAGTGATCCGAAATAACGGTTCTCATATGCAACAAAAACTGGACTAGCAAACAGCTCCATGAAATACAGCTGTAACTCAGTGAGTTGAATTCACACATCATAAAGCAGTTTCTCAGAAAGCTTCTTTCTACTTTTTATCTGAAGATATTTCCTTAGTCACCATAAGCTTCATTGTCAAAGAAATGTCCCAATGCAGTTTTGAAGAAAACTGTGTAAGCAAACTGATCAATGAACAGAAAAGAGTAACTCTGTGAGTTGCATTCACACGTCCCAAAGCATTTTCTCAGAACGCTTCCTTTCAGTTTTTATCCGAAGATATTTCCTTTTTCACTGTAGCCCTCAATGCCCTTCTAAATATCACTTAGTAGATTCCACGGGAAGAAAGTTAGCAAACAGCTACATGAAGAGAAAGGTGGAACTCTGTGAGATGAATGCACAGATCACAAAGAAGTTTATCAGAATGCTTCCTTTCAGTATTTATCTGAAGTTATTTCCTTTGTCACTGTAGCCCTTAATGCGCTCCCAAATATCACTTTGCAGATTCCACGAGAAGACTCTTACCAAACAGCTACAAGAATAGAAAGGTAGAACTCTGTAAGATGAACTCAGAGATCGGAAAGACATTTCTCAGAAATCTGCTTTCTAGTTTTTCTCTGGGGATATTTCCTTTGGC
>NW_022168772.1:0-1117 GCF_008728515.1 Papio anubis
GATGACTTATGTTTATCGTTGCCTGGGTCTGCATTTTCTCTTCTCTAAATTTTGCTTCTCCTGCAAAGCTTGTGCTGGGACATCATTTCTAGGGTCAAGGTGAAGCTGAGCCTCAGAGGTTTCACTGCAGCTATGGTGGATATGACTTGGCCCCCTGCAGTACTCTCTGGAAACTACCTTCCTCCATTTGAAATCCCTGAAGTGGTACCTCCTACAGCCTGCACAGCTCTGGCCTCTCGCCATGGATCTCATGGCCTCTGCTGCTAAAACTAGACAGGAGGTTCATCCCCTGCTTCTTTGCAGAGAAGAGCCACCTGCTGACTGAGCTGAAAAGGGACTCCCCACAGACCAGGCTCACAAGTGTCCTGACAGCTGGGCAGAGCATGGGGACAGGGAATTCTGGGCAGACCCTCTTCAGAAATTGTGTCTCAAGGGGCCTTGGGGAACTTGGTCAACAGATGGCAAGACTTCGTCTGTGAGCCGGCGGGCCAGCTCAGAGGGACTCCTGGCTTTGGAGCCAAGACTCAAGTCTCTACTCTGTACCAAGACAGAGACGGGGGCCGGGAAACAAGACACAACCATTTTCCATCATCGAGGGGCAAGGCGGTGCTTGGCATGAGGCAGAACCGGGCTCCGTCAATGCCACACGTCAGGAGGAACCTCTTTTCTGTTTCAACCCCTCCTGCTCATTTGTGGTAGACATTAGAGCGGCCTGACATAGTGTTGTTCTCCACCATCTGAGGACGTGATAGGATTTCATTCCTGTCCCACCTTGTGGATGGATGGAATCACGTGCCCAGCTCTGGTCAAGACCAAGAAACTGAGGTATCATTTTTGTTTCTGTGGGACCAGGAAAGAGGCTCTAATTTGGCTTGAAGTGTGTGTGTTTGTGCATGTGTGTGAGAGCGGGTAGGTGAATGTGTGTAATGGAGAGTGTGTAGGTGAGTGTGTACATGTGTGAGAGTGCGTATGTGAGTTATTGAGTGAATGTTTGTGGAGAAATGTGTGTTTGAACATGGGAGTATGAGGGTGTATGTGGAATATAACTGTGTGTGAAAGTGTGAATATGAGTGTGTGTGTTAGTGCGTGTGTGTGTGTGAATAAGCCATGTGAGTGT
>NW_022168773.1:0-1117 GCF_008728515.1 Papio anubis
TGCTCATTCCTCAGTTTGTTATCTTCCCCCTGCTGTAACTTGGTCACAAGAAGTTTTATTTCGGGAGCAAAAGGAGAGGGGTTTAAAGCAAAAGTCTTAGAAGAAACAAACATTAAATATCAGAACCGCTCAGTAAATATTAAACTTCTGTTAATCCAGGAGGCAGGAACAAACCTACTAGGAAGAGATTTAATGCTAAAATTAAACCTAGGCCTTTATGTTAATCAAGGAAAACTCTTCCCCTCCTTAAATTTGTTTGCTACTCTAAATGAGGGACACAGCCATCCAGATGTATGGTCAAAGGAAGGAAACCAAAGAAAATTACGAATTTCCCCAATCCAAGATAAATTGAAAAACCCGGGGGAAGAGGTAAAAAGAAAACAATGTCCAATACCCTTAGAAGCTAAGATCAATTTAAAGCCCATAATAGAAAGCCTTCTCCATGACAGACTCATTGAACCCTGTATGTCTCCTTATAATACTCCCATACTACCTGTGAAAAAGCCAGATGGGCCATATTGGCTAGTGCAAGATCTTCGATCTATTAACCAAACAGTTCAAACAACTCACCCTGTTGTTCCTAATCCTTATACGATTGTTAGTAAAATTCCATACAACCATGAGTGGTTCATAGTAATAGATCTAAAGGATACCTTCTGGGCTTGCCCACTAGCAGAAGATAGCCAAGACCTGTTTGCCTTTAAATGGGAGGACCCTCACTCCAGTAGAAAATAACAGTATTGATTGACAGTTTTGCCCCAGGGATTTACAGAATCTCCAAATTCGTTTGGACAAATACTACAACAGATTATAGAAAAGTTTTACAGACTGCCATATATATGCCTGCTCCAATACATGGACAATATGCTTATTTCAGGGGAGGATAGACAAAAAGAAGGATTTTCAATAGGTTTTTAAAATAATTTACAACTGGAGGGATTACAAGTATCAAAAAAGCAAACTTTGGCTTGTAGAACCTGAAGTCAAGTACTTAGGGCACTTAATCAGTAAGGGCAAACGGAGAATTGGATTTGAATGGATTGAAGGCATCATATCCTTACCTCTGCCTGAGACAAAGAAGGAACTTAGAAAGTTTTTAGGGTTAGTAGGGTATTGT
>NW_022168774.1:0-1117 GCF_008728515.1 Papio anubis
AACAAGGGAATAAATTGTATGGCCCGTTTTGGTCTATATATAAAATGCTCAATAGCGGGGATGGGGATAGGTTCATCTCCAGGGATGATATCAATGTCGGGGAGAAGAGTGGCTAGAACACAAAGCCCTGTCCAATTTGTGGGTAGATAAGTATATGCCATGTTGTTTCCACAGAGGAAAACCGAGCCATTTATAGCACACAAGGAGCTGGTGACATTGATTATGGAGGTACAGTTGTTGAATACAACGTAGCCTAGATCGATTTCTTCAGTGCTATTGTAAGAGGGTGAAAAGAGGCAAGAGGAGTTAGAAAACTTCATTGGTTGAACTAAGAGGGGAGAAATAATTGGACAAGAGTTACTGACCAAGGAGTCACCCATGCAATTGACATAGGATAATGAAAAGTTAGGTATAGCGAGAGGAGTAGGGGGACCCATTTTTAGACAAAGCCAACAATTGTGGGCAAGGCTTGTATTGGACATTTGGAGTAAGTTGTAAGTGGCATTAAGGATATCAAAAGTTTGAGCATCAATCATAAGGTTATCTCTAACCTTAGGCAGGGCCAAAGGGTGATATTGAATTTCAGGATACAGGGCTTTATGAATTTCTTCTAGTTTTTTCTGAACAGTTTTAATTCTTGTGGTGTCTAATGGACCTCCCCCATCAGAGATGTGGATAGGGGCTATAGTGCTCCAGCAAACAGGCTGTCCTTTTTGACCGTTACAAGGAGATTGTACAAGTTTATTGGTGGATCCTAATATTTGTACATCACTGGTACCACGAGTTTGTGTTTTTAGTAACGTAGCCATATAGTATGTTTTATTGCCTGATTTGCAGTGTTGATATGAGGTGTAGCAAGAACTATGTACAGAGGACTGGAAAGAACTACAGGGGCATTCTTGGAGTGGCCCGCTAGGGGAGGTGTCTCTTGGGGTTGACTTACATTTCCATAGCTGGTTTGGCATTAAGTAAGCTGTCTTGCCCAAGCAAGTCACTTGGAAGATTCTGTCTGACGGAGGTTCAGATACTTGTCCCCCGCTGCAGTCACAAGGCTGGCCGTGTTGCTTTCATATTAGTTCTATTGCTTTACGAGGGTCATCAAAACCTGCATAGACTG
>NW_022168775.1:0-1117 GCF_008728515.1 Papio anubis
ATCCAGTGGTCTGGCTGGCACCATCACAGGCAGAGCTGGGTTGTAAACTGAGGCAAGCTCCTAGCGGGAGGGAGTTCTGTGGGTGCCTGATTTGCTTCAAGGTTCCGTCTCTAGAACTTCTAAGTAAACACAAAGTCATATAAACTTGCCTTGCAGAACGTGTCTGGTGGAGACAGTAAAGGATATATTTACATTCCTAAACAGTTAAGTAGAAGGTTGGGGGAGGAGGAGAAAATAAGTCATGATTTTTCTTTTTAAAAATGAGGTAGTCAGTTACAACAAGGCATTAAATATGAGATCTCACATGCCATTTAGGATTCTGTCCTATGTTACATTTTCTCTTTTTAAAATTAGGACTGTAACTATCTCATGGAAAGTTTATCATAGACTGCCCTATATAAAATATAAATGATAGAAATATTTGAAATGTTAATTATGTTAGTAATTTCAAATAGTACATTTTCTACTTGCCAATAACTAAACTACTAATATAAATTACATACTATTGCATCAGAATTAATGCTGATCTTGTACGGTTTCTAAATGACATATATGAAACTAATTTGTTCTTCTGAATTGTCCTTTACAAATTACCAGAGGTCATAAAATAATTGAAAATAATTTGCTCTGTAGAGGCTGAGAAACTTGCCAGAATTTTCTTTTTCTTTTTTTTTATTTTTTCTTTTTTATTTTATTATACTTTAAGTTCTAGGGTACATGTGGATAACGTGCAGGTTTCTTACATATGTATATCTATGCCATGTTGGCGTGCCGCACGCATCAACTCGTCAGCACCCATCAACTCGTCATTTACAACAGGTATAACTCCCAATGCAATCCCTCCCCCCTCCCCCGTCCCCGTGATAGGCCCCGGTGTGTGATGTTCCCCTTCCCGAGTCCAAGTGATCTCATGTTCAGTTCCCACCCATGAGTGAGAACATGCGGTGTTTGATTTTCTGTTCTTGCGATACTATTCACAATAGCAAAGACTTGGAATCAACCCAGATGTCCATCAGTGACAGACTGGATTAAGAAAATGTGACACATATACACCATGGAATACTATGCAGCCATAAAAAAGGATGAGTTTGTGTCCTTTGTAGGGACATGGATGCAG
>NW_022168776.1:0-1116 GCF_008728515.1 Papio anubis
ATTGGCAAAGTGATATTTGCCAATTCCACAAGAACTGTCTTAGCGAAAGGCTTCTTGAGGGGAAAGCTGTAACTCTGTGAGATGATTTCACAGAACTCAAAGAAGTTTCTCAGAAAGCTTCTTTCTCTTTGTTATCAGAGGATATTTCCTTTGGCCCTATAGTCTTCAAAGGAATCCGAAATATCTCTTCCCACATTCCACAGAAATAAGGCTAGCAAAGAGATCCAGGAAACAGAGATGTAACTCTGTGAGTGGAAGTCACACATCACAAAGCAGTTTTTCAGAAAGCTTCTTTCCAGTTTTTCTCGGAGGATATTTTCTTTTTCACCATTGCCCTCTATGGGCTTCAAAAAATCACTTTGCGAATTCCACAAGAACAGGCTTAGCGAGCGGCTTCTTGAGCGAAAGCTGTAATTCTGTGAGATGAATTGATAGAACACTAAGCAGTTTCTCCGAAAATTTCTTTCCAGATTTAATCTGAGAATATTTCCGTTTTCACCTTAACCCTCTAGGGGCTTCCAAATATCACTTTGCACATTCCACAAGAACTGTCTTCACGAAAGGCTTCTTGAGGAGAAAGCTGTAACTCTGTGAGATGATTTCACAGAACACAAAGAAGTTCCTCAGAAAGCTTCCATCTCTTTGCTTTCGGGGGATAATTCCTTTGGACCCATAGACTTCAAAGGGATCCGGAATATCTGTTCTCAGATTCCACAGAAATAAGGCTAGCAAAGAGATCCACGAAATACAGATGTAACTCTATGAGTGGAAGTCACACATCACAAAGCAGTGTCTGAGAAAGCTTCTTTCCAGTTTTTCTCAAAGGATATTTTCTTTTTCACCACAGACCTCTATGGGCTTTCAAATATCACTTTGCGAATTCCACAAGAACAGGCTTAGCGAGGGGCTTCTTGAGGGGAAGCTGTAACTCTGTGAGATGAATTCACAGAACACTAAGCAGTTTCTCAGAAAGCTTCTTTCCAGATTTCATCTGAGAATATTTTCTTTTTCACCATAGCCCTCTATGGGCTTCCAAATATCACTTTCGGAATTCCACCGGAACAGGCTTAGCGAGCGGCTTCCTGAGAGGAAAGCTGTAACACTGTGAGATGAATT
>NW_022168777.1:0-1116 GCF_008728515.1 Papio anubis
CAGCCTGGCCAACATGGTGAAACCCCGTCTCTACTAAAAATAGAAAAATTAGCCGGGCGTGGTGGCACATGCCTGTAGTCCTAGCTACTTGGGAGGCTGAGGTGGGAGAATCACTTGAACCTGGGAGGCGGATGTTATGGTGAGCCAAGACCATGCCATTGCACTCCAGCCTGGGTGACAGAGTAAGACTCTGTCACAAAAAAAAAAAAAATCTTCCGGTGTCTGATATTGTTGATGAGTGCTCTGCTCTTGGTCTAACCATTGTTCTGTTGCCAGTAGTCTGTCTTGCTTCTTCCATAGCTTTATTGTTTTTCTCTATATCCTTGGTTTCTGCAGTTTTATAATGATATGTTTAGGAATGGTTTATTTTGAGTTATTCTGATTGACATTTGGTGTGCTTATACGATATTAGGAAAAATCCTCAGCCAAAACTTCTTTAACTATTACTCTCCCTTATTATCTCTACCCTCTTACTCCAGACTATTCTTGACATGTACTGGAACTTCTCTACCCATCACCGGAGTTTCTGAACTGCTCCTGGTTATTTATTTATTTATTTATTTGAGAAGGAGTCTCGCCCAGGCTGAAGTGCAGTGGTGCCATCTGGGCTCACTGCAAGCTCTGCCTCTCAGGTTCACGCCATTCTCCTGCCTCAGCCTCCCAAGTAGCTGGGACTACAGGCGCCCGCCACCACGCCCAGCTAATTTTTTGTATTTTTAGTACAGACGGGGTTTCACCATGTTAGCCAGGATGGTCTCGATCTCCTGACCTCGTGATCTGCCTGCCTCGGCCTCCCAAAGTGCTGGGATTACAGGCGCGAGCCACTGTGCCTGGCCTGCTCTTGGTTATTTTTTATCTTTATCTTTCTCTGCTCAATTCTGGAAAAATTTCTGGCACTATCTCCCAATCTGCTACTTTTCTTTTTATGTCCATTACACCTGATTATTTTTTACATCAAGGAATATTTTTTTACTTCTAAGATTTATTATAAATTATTTTTCATATTTCTGTTATATAATTTCTGCCTGTTTTGTTTCATAACTTTTTATTCTTTTATGAATGTTATTTTTTCACTTATTTTTTTGAAGTCCTTAAAATGGTATTTTAATGTCATTT
>NW_022168778.1:0-1116 GCF_008728515.1 Papio anubis
TCACGCCATTGCACTCCAGCCTGGGCAACAAGAGTGAAACACCATCTAATAAAATATATATATATATATATATATATATATATATATATATGTACATATACTCCCAGTGCCAGGTATTTCCTGAGTTCTGTTTCTCCCCAAGCCCTAGGTCCTTTCTTAGACCCAGACACTCGTAGAGTTCCCAGCTACTCCCCAAATTCCCAGCTGCTTCTCAGCTCCCAGCTATTTTCTTTTCTCACCAAGTTTCATGAAAATGGAGTCACGTGGGGACCAGGGAAGGGTGGGGCTGAAGTATAGCAGAGCCCAGGGTGGGGAAGACAGTCCTAGAGAAATTAGGCAGCAAGAAGGATGGCTCCGCCTCAAAGGACTTGCCCCATCCCCAGGCTTCCTGCGTGGTGGACGTCGTGGACAGCAGCGGGTGGACTGCCCTACACCATGCAGGTGGGTGCAGCCCAGCCCTGCCCTGACCCCGTAGCCCAGAGGGTGCTAGACTTGGGGGTTATTCTACCCAGGACCCTAGGGATCTGACATGCTATGAAGCTTTCTGTTTCCTCCTTTCTTTTCTTTTTTTTTTTTTTTTTGAGACAGAGTCTCACTCTGTTGCCCAGGCTAGAGTGCAGTGGCGAGATCTCAGCTCACTGTAACCTCCACCTCCCAGGTTCAAGCAGTTTTCCTGCCTCAACCTCCCCAGTAGCTGGGACTACAGGCACCTGCCACCACGCCTGGCTAATTTTTTTGTATTTTTAGTAAAGACGGGGTTTCACCATGTTGGCCAGGATGGTCTCGAACTCCTGACCTCAGGTGATCCACCTGCCTTGGCCTCCCAAAGTGCTGGGATTACAGGCGTGAGCCACCACTCCTGGCATTCCTTTTCTTTTTATGAAATAGGGTCTTGCTCTGTTGCCCAGGCTGAAGTACAGTGGTGCAATCATGGCTCACTGCATCCTTGACCTCCTGGGTTCAAACAATCCTTCTGCCTCAGCTTCCCAAGTAACTGGGACCACAGGCATGCACCACCATGCCTGGCTAATATTTTAAATTTAGTTGTAGATACAGGATCTTGCTATGTTGCCCAGACTGATCTCAAACTCCTGGGCTCAAGTGATCCTCCCACCT
>NW_022168779.1:0-1116 GCF_008728515.1 Papio anubis
GCATTCTGCCCTCACGCGCACCCTCTCTCTCGGTTTTTCTCTTCCCGCTGTTTTTCTGAAGGCCTTCGAGGCTGACCTGAGTGGTGGGAGAGAGGTTTTTCCCAGCAATGGATCGATGCGCGGTTGTCGGGGCTGACAGGGCTGACCTTTACTGAGCTCGGGTTTTCATCTCCCTGTTGGGAGCCCAGGAAGGTCTTGCTGTGGAGAGAGGGACGGTGAGAAGCCTAGGCCTGCGAGGGGGTGAGGCTCGGCGTGGGTGCAGTGAAGGCAGCTTCTGAGAGCTGAAAGCCCTTGGAGGTCACTTATTTCCATTTCTTCCAAACACACCACTTTTACAGATGAGAAAACTGAGACTTGGTGAAAAATGACTTGTTCAAGGTCACTCTGAGAGGCTTTGACACAGCTGCAGAATCCAGTGTGTGTGTATGTGTGTGTGTCTACACATCCAATATACATACATCTGTATATTATAAATATTATACATATTATCATGTATACATACACATATACATTATAAGCATGTGTACGTGTATAGCGGGAGTATCCATCCATGTGTATCATGAAAGCCTGGCCGAGGCTGCGTGTGATGCCGACGCTCACTCTAGTCGTCAACAGTTTGGTCTCGCAACATCCCGGGTACCCGCTGATCCCTGAGCCACCGTGCACTTCGTGCAGTTCTGCAGAGCCGTGGAGAGGAGCTGAAGAAACCTCATGGTCCTTTTCAATTGTTTCTTCCTCCTTCTCCTCTGCAAAGATTTTCTCTCAAAGCCCAGTTTGAATCCTTCAGAAACAGAACTTGGCTGCGAAGTCACTTTGAAAGACTTTCCGTATGCTAATTGCAGCCGGCCAAGGTCTGGAGCAGAGGTGGGAGCCCACCATCTGCAGACGGGGTCGGCCCCCAGTGCGCTCTGCAAATCCCCGTCATCTGGCAGGTGTCGTTTTGGGTTAATTAAGAGCTATACTGAGCCCGTTTACCTGTCACTTCTGAGAATTTTAGGAAACTTTGACTTCCTTGCCATCTCTGAGCTTTGAGCAAAGGGGAAGCTGGAAACACCTCTGAATCTGGTGATGCTTCTGCCTCTGGGATCTCCAGGACAGCTGCGTTAAGTGCATCTT
>NW_022168780.1:0-34408 GCF_008728515.1 Papio anubis
ATGCCTGGCCCTGCTTCAGCTCTCGCTGGTCGGGCTGCAGCAGCTGACCAGCATGGATCGTCCGGCACTCCCCAGTGAGATGAACCCAGTACCTCAGTTGAAATGCCGAAATCACCGGTCTTCTGCGTCGCTCGCGCTGGGAGTTGGAGACTGGAGCTGTTCCTATTCGGCCATCTTGCTCCGCCCCCCATAAACTTTCTTTATATTCTTGTGAAAAACCTTACCTCTTCTATTTATTGTTTGGTTGAAAACTAAATTTTTCAGAAGATATAAGTTAACCAAAAGTGTTTGGCACTTCTCTTCAGAGAAGAAGCACTAAACACATAGTTTTCTCACTTACTTAAGTTCAAATATATATTTCAACTGTATTTTGTTCAAGAAAAATTTCTCTTTTTTTAAGAGACGAGGTCCAGGTTACTAATAAGAAGCTTTTTATTAGTCTGACTGTGACCTCATTGTAAGAGGCCTGTTTTATTTTTTTATTTTTTACTGATTTTTAGAAGGATTTGACGTTTGCATTTACACTTTAAAGTTCGAAGTAATAATTGCCAGTGTTCAGGGATGTGTGAGAGACTGGTGAGTGTATTACTAAAAGTTAATAGGAGGCAGATTTTTGTATTTATGAAGTAGGTCTGTATCCTGATTGCAGGGATAATTACAAAAATCTACACTTGTGATTAAATGACATAGAACAATGATACATCAGTAAAATAACATTGTTATCAATGTGGATTTCCTTGTTTAGCTATTATACTATAATTATTTAATACGTATCCATTGGGAGATAAATAAGAAATTGATACACAGAACCTCTCCGTCCCTAATTTTCCAACCTTCTATGACTCTACAAGCCTTTCAAAATAAAAAAGTTAAAAATTTAAAAAACAAACAAACAAACATACAAAAGAAAATGAGAAAGAAGTTTTCCGAGAAACTTCTCTGTGATCTGTGAATTCAACTCAGAGATTTCCAACTTTGTGTTCATGAAGCCGTTTGCTAACACTATTCTCGTGGAAACTGCAAAGGGATATTTGGGAGCCCATTAGTGCTATGGTGAAAGAGGAAATATCCACAGATAAAACCAGGAAAGAAGCGTTCTGAGAAACTGGTTTGTGACGTGTGAATGCAACTCACAGAGTTAAACATTTCCTTTCATAGATCAGTTTGCTAACTCTCTTTTCTTCAAATCTGCAATGGGATATTTCTTTGTGCAATGAAGCTTGCGGTGACAAAGGAAATATACTCAAACAAAAAGTAGAAAGAAGCTTTCTGAGAAACTGCTTTGTGATGTGTGAATTCAACTCACTGAGTTACAGCTGTATTTCGTGGAGCTGTTTGCTAGTCCTGTTTTTTTGGAATCTGAGAACTGATATGTCGGATCGCTTTGAAGAGTATAGAGCCAAAGGAAATATCCCCAGATAAAAACGAGAAAGTTTTTCTGAGAAATGTCTTTCTGACCTCTGAATTCAACTCACAGAGTTCCACCTTTCTGTTCATGTAGCTGTTTGCTAACACTCTTTTCGTGGAATCTGCAAAGTGATATTTGGGAGCGCATTGAGGGCCGCAGTGATAAAGAAAATATCTGCAGATAAAAACTGAAAAGAAGCATTCTGAGAAACTGCATTGTGACGTGTGAATGCAACTCACAGAGTTACACTTTTCTGTTCATTCATCAGTTTGCTAACACAGTTCTCTTCAATTCTGCAATGGGATATTTCTTTGCCCAATGAAGGTTACGGTGACAAAGGAAATATCTTCAGATAAAAAGTAGAAAGAAGCTTTCTGAGAAACTGCTTTGCGATGTGTGAATTCAACTCACTGAGTTACAGCTGTATTTCGTGGAGCTATTTTCTAGTCCTGCTTTTGTGGAATCTGAGAACTGATATTTCGGATCGCTTTGAAGAGTATATGGCCAAAAGAAGTATCCCCAGATAAAAACGAGAAAGAAATTTTCTGAGAAACTTCTTTGTGATCTGTGAATTCATCGCACAGAGTTACACATTTCTGATCATGAAGCCGTTTGCTAACACTGTTGTCGTGGAAACTGCAAAAGGATATTTGGGAGCCCATTAGGGCTATAGTGAAAAAGGAAATATCCACAGATAAAAACGAAAAAGAAGTTTTCTGAGAAATATCGTTCTGATCTCTGAATTTAACTCACAGAGTTCCACCTTTCTGTTAAGGTAGCTGTTTGCTAACACTCTGCTTTTGGAATCTGCAAAGTGATATTTGGGAGCACATTGGGGGTTAATGTGAAAAAGGAAATATCTTCAGATAAAAACTGAAAAGAAGCGTTCTGAGAAACTGCATTGTGAAGTGTGAATGCAACTCACAGAGCTACACTTTTCTGTTCCTTGATCAGTTTGCTAACACAGTTTTCTTCAAATCTACAATGGGATATTTCTTTGCCCAATGAAGCTTACGGTGACAAAGGAAATATTTTCAGATAAAAAGTAGAAAGAAGCTTTCTGAGAAACTGCTTTGTGATGTGTGAATTCAACTCACTGAGTTACTGCTGTATTTCATGGAGTTGTTTGCTAGTCCTGTTTTTGTGGATGTAAGACCTGATATTTCGGATCGCTTTGAAGAGCATACAGCCAAAGGAAATATCCCCAGATAAAAACGAGAAAGAAGTTTTCTGAGAAACGACTTTCTGATCTCTGAATTCATCTCACAGAGTTCCACTTTCTGTTCATGTAGCTGTTTGCTAACCTTCTTCTCGTGGAATCTGCAAAGTGATATTTCGGAGCCCATTGAGGGCTACAGTGAAAAAGGAAATATCTTCAGATAAAAACTGAAAAGAAGCGTTCTGAGAAACTGCATTGTGATTTGTGAATGCAAATTACAGAGTTACATTTTTCTGTTCATTGATCTGTTTGCTAACACAGTTATCTTCAAATCTGCGATGGGATATTTCTTTGCGCAATGAAGCTAACGGTGACAAAGGAAACATCTTAAGATAAAAAGTAGAAAGAAGCTTTCTGAAAAACTGTTTTTTGATGTGTAAATTCAACTCACTGAGTTACATCGGTAGTTCGTGGAGCTGTTTGATACTCCTGTTTTTGTGGAATGTAAGACATGATATTTTGGATCGCTTTGAAGAGTATACAGCCAAAGGAAATATCCCATGATAAAAACGAGAAAGAAGTTTTCTGAGAAATGTCTTTCTGATCTCTGAATTCATCTCACAGAGTTCCACCTTTCTGTTCATGGAGCTGTTTGTTCACAGTTTTCTCGTGGAATCTGCAAAATGATATTGGGAACACATTGAGGACTACAGTGTAAAAGGAAATATCTTCAGATAAAAACTGAAAAGAAGCCTTCTGAGAAACTACATTGTGACGTATGACTGCAACTCACAGAGTTACACTTTTCTGTTCATTGACCAGTTTGCTAACACAGTTTTCTTCAAAACTGCAGTGGCATTTTTCTTTGCCCAATGAAGCTTATGGTGACAAAGGAAATATCTTCAGATAAAAAGTAGAAAAAAGCTTCCTGAGTAACTGCTTTGGGATGTGTGAATTCAACTCAGTGAGTTACAGCTGTATTTCATGGAGCTGTTTGCTAGTCCAGTTTTTGTTGAATCTGAGAAGCACCATTTCAGATCACTTGGAGAGGTATAGAGCCAAAAGAAATATTCCCAGATAAAAACGAGAAAGACGATTTCTGAGAAATGTCTTTCTGATCTCTCAGTTCATCTCACAGAGTTCTACCTATCTGTTCATGTAGCTGTTTGCTAACACTCTTCTCGTGGAATCTGCAAAGTGATATTTGGGAGTGCATTGAGGGCTACCGTGAAAAAGGAAATATCTTCAGATAAAAACTGGAAAGAAGCGTTCTGAGAAACTGCATTGTGACGTGTGAATGCAAGTTACAGAGTTACACTTTTCTGTTCTTTGATCAATTTGCTATCACAGTTTTCTTCAAATCTGCAATGGGATATTTCTTTGCACAATGAAGCTTACGATGACAAAGGAAACATCTTCAGATAAAAACTAGAAAGAAGCTTTCTGAAAATCTGCTTTGTGATGTGTCAATTCAACTCACTGAGTTATATCTGTATTTCATGGAGCTGATGCAAGTCCTATTTTGCGGAATCTAAGACCTGATAATTCAGATCGCTTTGAAGAGTATACAGCCAAAGGAAATATCCCCAGATAAGAACGAAAACGAAGTATTCTGAGAAATGTCTTTCTGATCTCTGAGTTCATCTCACAGAGTTCCACCTTTCTGTTCATGTACCTGTTTGCTATCTTCTCGTGGAATCTGCAAAGTGATATTTGGGAGCACATTGATGGCTACAGTGAAAAAGCATATATCATCAGATAAAAACTGAAAAGAAGCGTTCTGAGAAACTGCATTGTGACGTGTGAATGCAACTCACAGAGTTACACTTTTCTGCTCTTTTATCAGTTTGCCAACACAGTTTTCTTGAAATCTGCAGTGGGATATTTCTTTGTCCAATGATGAATACGGTGACATAGGAAACATGTTGAGATAAAAAGTAGAAAGAAGCTTTCTGAGAAACTGCTTAGTGATGTGTGAATTCAGCTCACTGAGTTACATCTGCATTTCGTGGAATTGTTTGCTAGTCCTGATTTTGTGGAATCTAAGACCTGATATTTCGGATAGCTCTGAACAGTATAGAGCCAAGGAAATATCCCCAGATAAAAACGAGAAAGAATTTTTCTGAGAAATGTCTTTCTGATCTCTGAATTCATCTCACAGAGATCCACCTTTCTGTTCATGTAGCTGTTTGTTAACACTCTTCTAGTGGAATCTGCAAAGTGATATGTGGGAGCACATTGAGGGCTACAGTGAAAAAAGAAATATCTTCAGATAAAAACTGAAAAGAAGCGTTCTGAGAAACTTCATTTGTGGCTGTGTAGATGCAATTCATAGAGTTACACTTTTCTCTTCTTTGATCAGTTTGCTAACACAGTTTTCTTAAAATCTGCAATGGGATATTTCTTTTGCCCAATGAAGCTTACTGTGAAAAAACATCTTCAGATAAAACTGAAAAGTTTTCTGGAAGTAGGAGCAAGATGGCCGAATAGGAACAGCTCAGTCTCCAACTCCCAGCCTTGGCTTGACGCAGAAGACCAAGTGTTCGCATTTCAACTGAGGTACTGCGATTTCATCTCACTGGGGAGTGCAGGCCGAGCGGTGCTGAGACCAGCTGCTGGCTACGACCAGCGAGAGCTGAAGCAGAGGCGGGCATCGCCCTCACCTGGGGGCATGAGGGAAGGAATCCCTTTTCCTAGCTCCAGGGGAACTGAGACACACAACACCTGGAAAATCGGGTAGCTCCACTAATGTGCTTTAAGCACAGGCACCGGAGATCATATCCCACACCTGGCCGGGAGGGTCCCAGCCCATGGAGCCTCCCTCCGTTCTGCAGCAATCTGGCAGTCTGCACCAGCAAGGCAGCAGCGAGGGGCTGGGGAGGGGCGCCATCATTGCTGGGAGGCTTAGTAGGTAAACAAAGCTGCTGGGAAGTTGAGACTGGGTGGAGCTCACAGCAGCTCAGGAACTGCCTGTCTGTGGAGCTCCACCTCTGGGACAGACACAACTACACAACAGCAACCAAAAAAAAAAAAAAAACAGCAAGAAACCTCTGCAGGCATAGCGACTCTGTCTGACAGCTTTGAAGAGAGCAGTGGATCTCTCCCAACAGGAGGTTGAGATCTGAGAAGGGACAGACAGCCTGCTCAAGTGGGTCTGACCTGGAAGTAGCCTAACTAGAACATCCCCCACTGGGGAGCAGTCTGACACCCACACCTCACAGGGTGGGAGTACACCCCTGAGAGAAGCCTCCAAAGCAGAATCAGACAGGTACACTGGCTGTTCGTATTCTATCTTCTGCAGCCTCTGCATGCTGATACCCAGGCAAACAGGGTCTGGAGTGGACCTCAAAGCAATCTCCAACAGACCTATAGCTGAGGGTCCCTGACTATTAGAAGGAAAACTATAAACAGGAAGGACACCTACACCAAAACTTATCAGTACATCACCATCATCAAGACTAGAGGCAGATAAAACCACAAAGATGGGGAAAAGCAGGGCAGAAAAGCTGGAAATTCAAAAATAAGGTCATCTCCCGACAAGGCGCTCATACGCTTAACAACGGATCCAAACTGGATGAGAATGACTTTGTGAGATGAAGAGAAGAAGGCTTCAGTCCATCAAATTTCTCAAGAGCTAAAAGAGGAGAATTCGTGCCAAGCATAAAGAAACTAAAAATCTTGAAAAAAAAATGGAAGAATTGATGAAAACAGAGTAATTAATGCAGAGAGGTCATAGAAGCGAAATGAAAGATATAGAAACCATGACCACGAAATCGTGACAAATGTACGAGCTATTAACCGACTCGATCAACTGGAAGAAAAGTATCAGCGATTGAGGATCAAATGAATGAAATGAAGCGAGAAGAGAAACCAAAAAGAAAAAGAAGAAAAAGAAATGAACAAAGCCTGCAAAGTATGGGATTATGTAAAAGACCAAATCTCACGTCTGATTAGGGTGCCTGAAAGTGAGGGAAAAATGGAACCAAGTTGGAAAACACTCTTCAGGATATCATCAGGAGAACTTCCCCAGCCCTAGTAGGGCAGGCCAACATTCAAATCCAGGAAATACAGAGAGCATACAAAGATACTCCTCGAGAGAAACAACTCAGACACATAATTGCCAAGATTCAACAAAGTTGAAATGAAGGGAAAAATCTTAAGGGCAGTCAGAGAAAGGTCGGTTACCCACAAAGGGAAGCCCATCAGACTCACAGCAGATCTCTGAGCAGATACTCTACAAGCCAGAAGAGAGTGGGGGCCAATATTCAACATTCTTAAGAAAGAATTTTCAACCCAAGAATTTCATATCCAGCCAAACTAAGTTTCATAAGTGGAAGGAGAAATAAAATCCTTTACAGATAAGAAAATACTTAGAGATTTTGTCACCACTAGGCCTGCCTTACAAGAACCCTGAAGGAAGCACTCAGCATGGAAAGGAACAACCGGTACCAGCCTGCAAAACATGCAAAATGTAACGACCATCGAGGCTAGGAGGAAACTGCATCCACTAACGAGCAAAATAACCAGTTAATATCATAATGGCAGGATCAATTTCACACATAACAATCTTAACCTTAATGTAAAATGGACTAATGCTCCAATTAAAAGGCACAGACTGGCAAAACTGGATAAAGAGTCAAGACCCATCAGTCTGCTGTATTCAAGGAGACCCATCTCACATGCAGAGACATACACTTAGGCTCAAAATAAAGGGATGGAGGAAGATTTACCAAGCAAATGGAGAACAAAAAAGCGGGGGTTGCAATACTAGTCTCTGATAAAGCAGGCTTAAACCATCAAAAGATCAAAAGAGACAAAGAAGGCCATTACACATAGTAATTAGGGATCAACTCAACAGGAAGAGCTAACTATCCCTAAATATATATGCGCAATACAGGGCACCCAGATTCATAAGCAAGTCCTTAGGGGACTAAAAGAGACTTAGACTCCCATACAATAATAATGGGAGACACAACCTCCACTATCAGCATTAGACAGATCAACAAGACAGAAAGTTAACAAGGATATCCAGGTGAACTCATCTGCAGCAGAAGAGCAGACCTAATGAACATCCTATAGAACTCCACCCCAAATCAACAGATTATACATTCTTCTCAGCACCACATAGTACTTACTCCAAAATTGACCATATAATTGGAGTAAAGCACTCCTCAGCAAGTGTACAAGAACAGAAATTATAACAAACTGTCTCTCAGACCACAGTGCAATCAAACCTGAACTCAGGACTAAGAAACTCAATCAAAACCGCTCAACTACATGAAACCGAACAACTTGCTCTGAATGACTACTGAATTTTTATAATGAAATAAGAGGCAGAAATAAAGATGTTCTTTTGAAACCAATGAGAACAAAGATACAACATACCAGAATCTCTGGGACATTTAAAAGCAGTGTGTAGAGGGAAATTTATGGCACTAAATGCCCACAGGAGAAAGCAGGAAAGATCTAAAATTGACACTCTAACATGCATGATAAAAGTACTAGAGGAAGCAAGAGCAAACACATTCCACAGCTAGCCCAGAGGCAAGAAATAACTAAGATCAAGAGCAGAACTGAAGGAATAGAGACACAAAAAACCCTCCAAAATCAATGAATCCAGGAGTTGGTTTTGAAAAAGATCAACAAAATTGTTGAACCACTATGAAGACTAATAAAGAAAATCGTCGGCCTTAATTAAAAATAATGATAAAGGGATATCACCACCAAACCCCACAGAAATACAAACTACCATCCAGAGAATACTATAAACACCTCACTTAAAATAAACTGGAAAACCTAGAAGAAATGGATAATTTCCTGGACACTTACACTCTTCCAAGACTAAACCAGGAAAGTTGAATCCCTGAATAGACCAATAGCAGGCTCTGAAATTGAGGCAATAGTGTAGCCTGCCAACTTCAAAGTCCAGGACCAGATGGATTCACAGCTGAATTCTACCAGAGGTATAAGGAGGAGTTGGTACCATTCCTTCTGAAAGTATTCAATCAATAGAAAAGAGAGTCCTCCTAACTCATTTTATGAGGCCAACATCATCCTGATACCAAAGCCTGGGAGAGACACAACAAAAAAGAAATTTTAGACCAATAACCCACAGTGAACATCGATGCAAAAATCCTCAATAAAATACTGGCAAACCCAGTTCAACAACATCAAAAAGCATCCACCATGATCAGTGGGCTTCATCCCTGGGATACAAGGCTGGTTCAACATTCATAAATCAATAAATACATAATCCAGCATATAAGCAGAACCGAACAAAACCACATGATTATCTCAATAGATGCAGAAAACGACAAATTCAACAGCCCTTCATGCTAAAACGCTCAATAAATTCGGTATTGATGGAACGTACCTCAAAATAATAAGAGCTATTTATGACAAACCCACATGTATCATGCTGAATGGTAAAACTGGAAAATTCCCTTTGAAAACTGGCACAAGATAGGGATGCTTGCCCTCTCTCACCACTCCTATTCAACATGGTGTTGGAAGTTCTGGCTAGAGACAGTGGGCAAGAGAAAGAAATCAGGGGTATTCGGTTAGGAAAGAAAGAAGTCAAATTGTCCCTGTTTGCAGACGACATGATTGTATGTTAAACCCATTGTCTCAGCCCAAAAATCTCCTTAAGCTGATAAGCAACTTCAGCAAAGTCTCAGGATACAAAATTAATGTTACAAAAATCACAAGCATTCTTATACACCAATAACAGACAAACACAAGGAGCCAAATCATGGACTTCCATTCACAATTGCTTCAAAGAGAATAAATACCTGGAATCCAACTTACAAGGGATATAAAGGACCTCTTCAAGGAGAACTACAAACCACTGCTCAATGAAATAAAGGGAGACCTGAAACCAATGGGAAGAACATTCCATGCTCATGGATAGGAAGAATCAATATCATTGAAAATGGCCATACTGCCCAAAGGTAATTTATAGATTCAATGCCATCCCCATCCAAGCTACCAATGAGTTTCTTCTGGGGTGGAAAAACTGCTTTAAGTTCATATGGAACCAAAAAGAGCCGCATCTCCAAGACAATCCTAAGTCAAAAGAACAAAGCTGGGCATCCATACCTGACTTCAAACTATACTACAAGGCTATAGTAAGCCAAAACAGCATGTTACTGGTACCAAAACAGAGATACAGACCAATGGAACAAGAGCAGAGTCCTCAGAAATAATACCACACACATCTACAGCCATCTGAGTACTTTGACAAACCCTGACAAAGAAACAAGAAATGGGGAAAAGGATTCCCTATTTAATAAATGGTGCTGGGAAAATTGGCTATGCATAAGTAGAAAGCTGAAACTGGATCAACTTTCCTTACTCCTTATACGAAAATTAATTCAAGATGGATTAGAGACTTAAATGTTAGACCTAATACCATAAAAAACTAGAGGAAAACCTAAGGTAGTACCATTCAGGACATAGGCATGGACAAAGACTTCATGTCTACAAACACCAAAAGCAACAGCAGCAAAGCTAAAATTGACAATGGGATCTAATTAATGAGCTTCTGCACCTTGAAACTACCATCAGAGTGAACAGGCAACCTACAGAATGGGAAAATTTTTTGCAATCTACTCATCTGACAAAGGGCTAATATCAGAACCTACAAAGAACTCAAACAATTTCCCAAGAGAAAAAAACAACACATCAAAAAGTGGGCAAAGGATATGAACAGACATTTCTCAGGAAGAACATTCATTACAGCCAAGAGACATATGAAAAAATGCTCATGCTGGCCATCAGAAATGCAAATCAAACCACAATGAGATACCATCTCACCAGTTAGAATAGCAGAGAAATCATTCAAAATCAGGAAACAACAGGTGCTGGAGAGGATGTGGAGAAATAGAACACTTACACTGTTGGTGGGATTGCTTAACTCGTTTTACCTAACCATTATGGAAAACGATGTGACATTCCTCAGGATCTAGAGCAGATAGCATATGACCAGCCATCCCATTACTGGGGATATACCCAAAGATTATAAATTATGCTGCTATAAAGACACATGCACACATTGTGTTTATTCCAGCACTATTCTATGTAAAGAACTTGGAATCAACCCAAATGTCCATCAGTGACAGATTGTTTTAGAAAAATGTGTGGCACATATACAGCATGGAATACTATGCAATATAAAAAGGATGAGTTCGTCCTTTGTGTAGGGACATGGATGCATCTGGAAACCATCATTCTTAGGAAACTATATCAAGAACAGAAAACCAAACACCGCATGTTCTCCTTCATGGGTGGGAACTGAACAATGAGATCACTTGGACTCAGGAAGGGAACATCACACACGGGGCTATCATGGGGGAGGGAGGGGGAGGGATTGCATTGGGAGTTATACCTGATGTAAATGATAAGTTGACGTTACAGCAGACCAACATGGCACAAGTATACATATGTAACAGTATACGTTATGCAGATGTACCTACAACTTAAAAAGTATAGCTTAATAATAAAATAAGAATTAAAAAAAAAAAAAAAAGAAAGAAGGATGATTACCAGAGGCTGGGAAAAAATATTGGGGGCCTAGGGGGGAGGTGGACATTGTTCATGGGTACAAAATGAGAATGAATAAGACCGCTTTATATGATAGCACAGTAGGTGACTATAGTCAATAATAACTTAATTGTACATTTTTAAATAACTTAAAGTCTGTAATTTGATGGTTCACAACTGAAAAAATAAGTGCTTGAGGAGATGGATGTCCCATTCTTTGTGATGTGATTATTTAACTTTGTACATCTGTATCAAAACATCTCATGTATATTATAAATATATACATCTATGTACCCACAAAAAATAAAAATTGAAAATTAAAAAGAAAAAAAAAAAAAGAAAAAGAAAAGAAAGAAGCTTTCTGAGAAACTGCTTGGTGACGTGTGAATTCAACTCACGGAATTACATCAGTATTTCGTGGACGTGTTTGGTAGTACTGTTTCTGTGGAATCTAAGACCTGATATTTCGGATTACTTTGAAGAGTATACAGCCAAAGGAAATATCCACATAAAAAACGAGAAAGAAGTTTTCTGAGAAATGTCTTTTTGATCTCTGAATTCATCTCACAGAGATCCAGGTTTCTGTTCATGTAGCTGTTTTCTAACACTCTTCTCGTGCAATCTGCAAAGTGATATTTGGGAGCACTTTGAGGGCTACAGTGAAAAAGGAAGTATCTTCAGATAAAAATTGAAAAGAAGCGTTCTGAGAAACTTCATTGTGACGTGTGAATTCAATTCAGAGAGTTACACTTTTCTGTTCTTTGATCAGTTTGCTAACACAGTTTTCTTCAAATCTGCAGTGGGATATCTCTTTGCCCAGTGAAGCTTACGGTGACAAAGGAAACATCTTCAGATAAAAACTAGAAAGAAGCTTTCTGAGAAACTGCTTGGTGATGTGTGAATTCAACTCACTGAATTACATCTGTATTTCGTGGACCTGTTGGGCAGTCCTGTTTCTGTGGAATCTAAGTCCTGATATTTCGGATAGCTTTGAAGGGTATACAGCCAAAGGAAATATCCCAAGATAAAAATGAGAAAGATGTTTTCTGAGAAATGTCTTTCTGATCTCTGAATTCTTCTCACAGAGTTCTACCTTTCTGTTCATATAGCTGTTTGCTAACACTATTCTCGTGCAATCGGCAAAGTGATATTTGGGAGCACATTGAGGGCTAGAGTGAAAAAGGAAATATCTTCAGATAAAAACTGAAAGGAAGCGTTCTGAGAAATTTCAATGTGACCTGTGCATTCATCTCACAGAGTTCCACCTTTCTGTTCATGTAGCTGTTTGGTAACATTCTTCTCGTGGAATCTGCTAATTGATGTTTGGGAGCGCTTTGACGGTTACAGTGAATAAGGAAATATCTTCAGATAAAAACTGAAAAGAAGGGGGCGGAGCAAGATTGCCAAAGAGGAACAGCTCCAGTCTCCAACTCCCAGCGCGAGTGACACAGAAGACCGGTGATTTCTGCATTTTCAACTGAGGTACTGGGTTCATTTCACTAGGGAGTGGTGAACAATCGGTGCTGGTCTGCTGCTGCAGCCCGACCAGCGAGAGCTGAAGCAGGGCAAGGCATCGCCTCACCTGGGAAGCACAAGGGGAAAGGGAATCGCTTTTCCTAGCCAGGGGAACGGAGATACACAACACCTGGAAAATCGGGTAACTCCCACCCCAATACTGCGCTTTAAGCAAACAGGCACACCTGGAGATTATATTCCACACCTGGCCAGGAGGGTCCCACACCCACGGAGCCTCCCTCATTGCTAGCACAGCAGTCTGTGATCTACCGGCAAGGCAGCAGCGAGGCTTGGGGAGGAGCGCCCGCCATTGCTGAGGCTTAAGTAGGTAAACAAAGCAGCTGGGAAGCTCGAACTGGTGGAGCTCACAGCAGCTCAAGGAAACCTGTCTGTCTCTGTAGACTCCACTCTGGGGACAGGGGCACGCTACACATCAACAACCAAAAAAAAAAAGCGGCAGAAACCTCTGCAGACGAAACGACTCTGTCTGACAGCTTTGAAGAGAGCAGTGGATCTCCCAACACGGGAGGTTGAGTCTGAGAGGCCAGACTGCCTGCTCGGCGGGTCCCCTGATCCTGAGTAGCCTAACTGGGAGACATCCCCACTAGGGCAAGCAGTCTGAGACCCCACACCTCACAGGTGGAGTACACCCCTGGGAGAGGAAGCCCAAAGCAAGAATCAGACAGGTACACCTGCAGTTCAGCAATATTCTATCTTCTGCAGCCTCTGCTGCTGACACCCAGGCAAATGGGTCTGGAGTGGACCTCAGGCAATCTCCAACAGACCTATAGCTGAGGGTCAGTCCTGACTGTTAGAAGGAAAACTATCAAACAGGAAGGACACCCATACCAAAACCCCTATCAGTACCGCCACCATCAATATCAAAGACCAGAGGCAGATAAAACCACAAAGATGGGAAAGCAGAGCCAAAAGCTGGAATTTCAAAAATAAGAGTGCATCCTCGCAAAGGAGCCGCAGCTCATCGCGAGCAACGGATCGCTTGACGGAGAATGACTTTGATGAGATGAGGTAGCGCCGCAGTCCATCAAACTTCTCAGAGCTAAAGTTAGAGGAATTACTGCATCTACGCGAAAGAAACTAGTAAAAATCTTGGAAAAAAAAGTGGAAGAATTGAGGGTTAGAGTACCACGCAGAGAAGGTCATAAATGAAATGAAAGAGATGAAAACCATGACACGAAATAATGCGACAAATGCACAAGCTTCAGTAAATCGACTCAATCAACTGGAAGAAAAGAGTATCAGCGCATTGAGGATCAAATGAACTAAAGGAAGCAAGAAGAGAAACCAAAAGAAAAAAGAAGAAAAAAGAAATAAACAAAGCTTGCAAGAAGTATGGGATTAAGTGTAAAGACCAAATCTAAGACATCTGATTATGTGCCTGAAAGTGAGGGGGAAATGGAAACCAAGTTGCAAAAATACTCTTCAGGATATTCATCCAGGAGAACTTCCCCAACCTAGTAGGTCAGGCCAACATTCAAATCCAGGAAATACAGGAACGCCACAAAGATACCCCTCGAAGAGCAAACTCAAGACATATAATTGCCAGATTCACCAAAGTTGAAATGAAGAAAAACCCTAAGGGCAGCCAGAGAGAAAGGTCGGTTACCTGCACAAAGGGAAGCCCATCAGACTAACAGCAGATCTCTCAGCAGAAACTCTACACAAGCCAGAAGAGAGTGGGGCCACATTCAACATTCTTAAAGAAAAGAATTTTCAACCCAGACTTCATATCCAGTCAAAACTAAGTTTCATGCGAAGGAGAAATAAAATCCTTTTACAGATAAGCAAATGCTTAGAGATTTTGTCACCACTAGCCTGCCTTTACAAGAGACCCCCTGAAGGAAGCACTCAACATGGAAAGGAACAACTGGTACCAGCCATTGCAAAACCATG
Source organism: Papio anubis (assembly GCF_008728515.1). Taxonomy (NCBI): domain Eukaryota; kingdom Metazoa; phylum Chordata; class Mammalia; order Primates; family Cercopithecidae; genus Papio; species Papio anubis. The sequence goes on from NW_022168780.1 coordinate 14,538, forward strand.
CCAAAATGTAAACGCCCATTTAGGCTAGGGAAGAAACTGCATCAACTAATGAGCAAAATAAATCCACTAATATCATAATGGCAGGATCAAGTTCACACATAACAATCTTTAACCTAAATGTAAATGGACTAAATGCTCCAATTAAAAGACACAGACTGGCAAACTGGATAAAGAGTCAAGACCCATCAGTCTGCTGTATTCAGGAGACCCATATCACATGCAGAGACATACATAGGCTCAAAATAAAGGGATGGAGGAAGATTTACCAAGCAAATGGAGAACAAAAAAAGAAATAGGTTGTAATCCTAGTCTCTGATAAAACAGACTTAAACCATCAGCATTCGTAAAAGAGACAAAGAAGGCCATTACATAATGGTAAAGAGATCAATTCAACAGGAAGAGCTAACTATCCTAAATATATATGCACCCAATGGTAGAGCACCTAGATTCATAAAGCAAGTCCCATCTCTACACGAGACTTAGACTCCCATACAATAATAATGGAGACTTCAACACCCCACTGTCAACATTAGACAGATCAACGACAGAAAGTTAACAAGGATATCCAGGAATTGAACTCATCTCTGCAGCAAAGCAGTAATCTAATAGACATCTATAGAACTCTCCACCCCAAATCAACAGAATATACATTCTTCTCAGCACCACATCACACTTACTCCAAAAATTGACCACATAATTGGAAGTAAAGCACTCTCAAAGCAAAATGTACAAGAACAGAAATTATACCAAACTGTCTCTCAGACCACAGTGCACCAACCAGGAACTCAGCTAAGAAACTCAATCAAAACCGCTCAACCACATGGAAACTGAACAACCCGTCTGAATGACTACTGGGTCCACCAAAATGAAGGCAGAAATAAAAGATGTTCTTTAAACCAATGAGAACAAACATAAAACATACCAGAATCCTAACATTACAGTGTAGAGGGAATGAGAGAATTCAAAGCCCACAAGAGAGAGCTGGTGACTAAAATTGACACTCTAACATCACAATTAAAAAGCGAACTAGAGAAGCAAGAACAAACACACTGAAAAGCTAGCAGAAGGCAAGAAATAACTAAGATCAGAGCAGAACTGAAGGAGATAGAGACAACAAAAACCCTCCAAAAAATCAATGAACTAGGAGTTGATTTTTTGAAAAGATCAACAAATTGACAGACTGCTAGGGGCAAGACTAATAAAGAAGAAAAGAGAGAAGAGTCAAATAGGATCTAATAAAAATTATGAAGGGATATCACCAATCTAATCTAATAGAAATAAATTAACCACCATAGTATTGTAGAGAATACTATAAACACCTCTACGAAATAAAACTAGAAAATCTAGAAGAAATGGTTAATTTCCTGACACTTACACTCTCCCAAGACTAAACCAGGAAGAAGTTGAACTCTGAATAGACCAATAGCAGGCTCCAAATTGAGGCACACTCATTAGCCTACCAACCAAAAAATGTCCAGGACCAGATGGATTCACAGCTGAATTCCACTCAGAGGTCATGGAGGAGCTAGTACCATTCCTTCAAACTATTCCAATCAATAGAAAAAGAGGGAATCCTCCCAACTCATTTTATGAGGCCAACATCATCCTGGATACCAAAGCCCGGCAGAGACACAAATAAAAAAAGAGAATTTTAGACCAATATCCCTGATGAACATTGATGCAAAGATCCTCAATAAAATACTGGCAAAACCGGATCCAGCAACACATCAAAAAGCTTTTCTATCCACCATGATCAAGTGGGCTTCATCCCTGGGATGGGCATGGTTCAACATTCAAATCAATAAACATAATCCAGCATATAAACAGAACCAAAGACAAGAACCGTGATGTGATTATCTGAATAGATGCAGAAAAAGGCTTTTGACAAAATTCAACAGCCCTTTCATGCTAAAAAACGCCAATAAAATTCGCTGCATTTGATGGACCGTACTCTCAAAATAATAAGAGCTATTTATGACAAACCCACACAATATCATACTGAAATGGGCAAACTGAAAAATTCCCTTGAAAACTGGCCTCAAGACAGGGATGCCCTCTCACTAATTCTGTTCAACATATGTTGGAAGTTCTGCTAGCACCTGTGGGCAAGAGAAAGAAATCAAGGGCATTCAGTTAGAAAGAAGAAGTCAAATTCTTCCATCTTTCCAGATGACATGATTGTATATTTAGAAAACCCCATTGTCTCAGCCCAAAATCTCCTTAAGCTGATAAGCAACTTCAGCAAGTCTCAGGATGTGATCAATGTGCAAAATCAAGCAAGCATTCTTATACACCACAGTAACAGACAAACAGAGAGCCAAATCAGGAATGAACTCCCATTCACAATTGCTTCAAAGAGAATAAAATTTAGAATCCAACTTACAAGGATGAAGACCTCTTCAAGGAGAACTACAAACCACTGCTCAATGAAATAAAAGAGGACACAAACAAATGGAAGAACATACCATGCTCATGGATAGGAAGAATCAATATCGTGTAAATGGCCATACTGCCCAAGGTAATTTATAGATTCAATGCCATCCCCATCAGTTTTTCACTCAATGAGTTCTCTTCACAGAATTGGAAAAAACTGCTTTAAAGTTCATATGGAACCAAAAAGAGCCCGATTCCAAGACAATCCTAAGTCAAAAGAACAGTTGAGGCATCACGCTACCTGACTTCAAACTGTACCACAAGCTACAGTAATCAAAACACATGGTACTAAGTACCCAAAACAGAGATATAGACCAATGGAACAGAACAGAGTCCTCAGAGATAATACCACACATCTACAGCCATCTGATCTTTGGACAAACCTGAGAGAACAAGAAATGGGGAAAGGATTCCCATTTAATAAATAGTGCTGGGAACATTGGCTACTGTATGAAGAAAGCTGAACTGATCCTTCCTTTACCCTTATACGAAAATAATTCAAGATGATTAGAGACTTAAATGTTAGACCCACACCATAAAAATCCTAGAGGAAACATAGGTAGTAAAATTCATTCAGGACATAGGTAATGGCAAAGACTTCATGTCTAAAAACACCAAAAGCAACAGCAGCAAAAGCCAAAATTGAGAAATGGGATCTCATTGAACCAAAGAGCTTCTGCACAGCAAAAAGAAACCACCATCAGAGTGTAGAGAACAGGCAAACCTACAGAATGGGGAGAGAAAATTTTGCAATCTACTCATCTGACAAAGGGCTAATATCCAGAACCTACAAAGAACTCCAAAACAAATTTACAAGAAAAACAAACAGCCTCATCAAAAAGTGGGCAAAGGATATGAACAGACATTTCTCAAAAGCACACATTCATACAGCCAACAGACACATGAAAATGCTCATCATCACTGGCCATCAGAGAAATGCAAATCAAAACTAGAATGAGATGCCATCTCACACCAGTTAGACGAAGGATATTAAAAGTCAGGAAACAACAGGTGCTGAGAGGTTGTGGAGAAACAGGAACACTTTTACACTGTTGGTGGATTGTAAACTAGTTCAACCATTATGGAAAAACAGTATGGCGATTCCTCGCTGATCTAGAACTAGATGTACCATATGACCCAGCCATCCCATTACTGGTATATACCCAAAGGATTATAAATCATGCGCTGCTATAAAGACACATGCATAATGATGTTCATTGGGGCACTATTCACAATAGCAAAACTTGGAATCAACCCCAATGTCCATCAGAAGTGACAGACTGGATAAGAAATGTGGCACATATACACCATGGAATACTATGTAGCCATAAAAAGAATGAGTTTGTGTCTTAGGGACATGGATGCATCTGAAACCATCATTTTAGCAAACTATCACAAGAAAAGAAAACCAAACACCGCATTTTCTCACCATAGGTGGAAATGAAAAATGAGATCAATGGACTCGGGAAGGGGACACGCCAATAATTGGGCCTGCCAGGAGGGAGGGAGGAGGGATTGCATTGGGAGTTATACCTGATGTAAAATGACGAGTAATTGGGTTCTGACGAGTTGATGGTGAGCACAGCAATGGCACAAGTATATATGTAACAAAACCTACACGCTATGCACATGTACCCTGTAGAACTTAAATTATATATTAAACTGAAAAGAAGTGTTTAGAATCAGATGGACGCGGTGAACTCACAGAGTTACACTTTTCTGTTCATTGATCAGTTTGCTAACACACTTTTCTTGAAATCTGCAGTGGGATATTTCTTTGCCTAGTAAAGATTACGGTTACAAAGGAAATATCTTCAGATAAAAAGTAGAAAGAAGCTTCCTGAGAAACTGCTTTGTGATGTGTGAATTCAGCTCACTGAGTTATAGCTGTATTTCATGGAGCTGTTTGCTAGTCCAGTTTTTGTTGAATCTGAGAACCGATATTTCGGATCACTTGGAGGAGTATACAGCCAAAGGAAATATCCCCAGGTAAAAACGAGAAAGAAGATTTCTGAGAAATGTCTTTCTGATCTCTGAATTCATGTCACAGAGTTCCACCTTTCTTTTCATGTAGCTCTTTGCTAACACTCTTCTCGTGGCATCTGCAAATTGATATTTTGGAGCACATTGAGGGCTACAGTGAAAAAGCAAATATCTTCAGATACATACTGAAAGGATGCGTTCCGAGAAACTTCTATGTAACCTACGCATTCATCTCACAGACTTCCACCTTACTGTTTATGTAGCTGTTTGCTAACACTCTGCTCGTGGTATCTGCTAAATGATATTTGGGATCCCATTGACAGCTACAGTGAAAAAGGAAATATCTTCAGATAAAAACTGAAAAGAAGCGTTCTGAAAAACTGCATTGTGACGTGTGAATGCAACTCACAGTGTTACACTTTTCTGTTCATTGATCAGTTTGCTAACACAGTTTTCTTCAAAACTGCAGTGGCATATTTCTTTGCCCAATGAAGCTTATGGTGACAAAGGACAATCTTCAGATAAAAAGTAGAAAGAAGCTTTCTGAGAACCTGCTTTGTGATGTGTGAATTCAACTCACTGAGTTACAGCTGTATTTCAGGGAGCTGTTTGCTAGTCCAGTTTTTGTTGACTCTGAAAACGGTATTTCAGATCACTTGGAGGAATATATAGCCAAAGGAAATATCCCCTTCAGTTTGGTAACACAGTTTTCTTTCTACTTTTTATCTGAAGATATTTCCTTTTTCACTGTAGCCCTCAATGTGCTCCCAAATATCACTTTGCAGATTCCACGAGAAGTTTGTTAGCAAACAGCTACATGAAAAGAATGGTGGATCTCTGTGAGATGAATTCAGAGATCAAAATGCATTTCTCAGAAAACATCTTTCTCGTTTTTATCTGTGGATATTTCCTTTGGCTGTATACTCTTCAAAGCGAGCTGAAATATCACGTCTTAGATTCCACAGAAACAGGACAACCAAACAGTTCCACGAAATACAGATGTAACTCAGTGAGCGGAATTCACACATCACAAAGCAGTTTCTCAGAAGGCTTTTTTTCTACTTTTTATCTGAACATGTTTCCTTTGTCATGGGAAGCTTCATTGGGCAAAGAAATATCCCATTGCAGATTTGAAGAAAACTGTGTTAGCAAAGTGATCAATGAACAGAAAAGTGTAACTCTGTGAGGTGCATTCACATGTCACAATGAAATTTCTCAGAACGCTTCTTTTCAGTTTTTATCTGAAGATATTTCCTTTTTCACTGTAGCCCTCAATGTGCTCGCAAATATCACTTTCCAGATTCCACGAGAGGAGTGTTAGCAAACAGCTACATAAACTGAAAGGTGGATCTCTGTGAGATGAATTCAGAGATCAGAAAGACATTTCTCAGGAAACTTCTTTCTCCCTTTATCTTGGGATATTTCCTTTGTCTGTATACTCTTCAATGTGAGCTGAAATATCAGGTCTTAGACTCCGCAAAAACAGGACTAGCAAACAGATCCACAAAATACAGATGTAACTCAGTGAGTTGAATTCACACATCACAAAGCAGTTTCTCAGAAAGCTTCTTTCTACTTTTTATCTGAAGATATTTCCTTTGTCACCGTAAGCTTCTTTGGGCAAAGAAATATCCCATTGCAGATTTGAAGAAAACTGTGTTAGCAAACTGATCAATAAACAGAAAAGTGTAACTCTGTGAGTTGTGTGAACACGTCACAATGAAGTTTCTCAGAACGCTTCTTTTCAGTTTTTATCTGAAGATATTTCCTTTTTCAGTGTAGCCCTCAATGTGCTCCGAAATATCACTTTGCAGATTCCACGAGAGGAGTGTTAGGAAACAGCTACATGAACAGAAAGGTGGAACTCTGTGAGATGAATTCACAGATCAGAAAGACATTTCTAAGAAAACATCTTTTTCGTTTTTATCTGGGAATATTTCTTTGGCTGTATACTCTTCAAAAGGATCTGAAATATCAGATCTTAGATTCCACAAAAACAGGACTACTAAACAGCTCCATGAAATACAGATGTAACTCAGTGAGCTGAATTCACACATCACAAAGCAGTTTCTCAGAAGACTTCTTTCTACTTTTTAACTGAAGATGTTTCCTTTGTCACGGTAAGCTTCATTGGGCAAAGAAATATCCCATTGGAGATTTGAAGTAAACTGTGTTAGCAAACTGATCAGTGAACAGAAAAGTATAACTCTGTGAGTTGCATTCACACGTCACAATGCAGTTTCTCAGAACGCTTCTTTTCAGTTTTTATCTGAAGATATTTCCTTTTTCACTGTAGCCCTCAATGTGCTCTCAAATATCACTTTGCAGATTCCACGAGAAGAAGGTTAGCAAACAGCTACATGAACAGAAAGGTGGAGCTCTGTGAGATGAACTCAGAGATCAGAAAGACATTTCTCAGAAATCTTCTTTCTCTTTTTTATCTGGGGATTTTTCCTTTGGCTATATACTCTTCCAAGCGATCTGAAATATCGGTTGTCTCACTCCACAAAAATTCGACTAGCAAACAGCTCCATGAAATACAGCTGTAACTCAGTGAGTTGAATTCACACAACACAAAGCAGTTTCTCAGAAAGCTTCTTTCTGCTTTTTATTTGAAGATATTTCCTTTGTCACCGTCAGCTTCATTGGACAAAGAAATATCCCACTGCAGTTTTCTAGAAAACTATGTCAGCAAACATCAATGAACAGAAAAGTGTAGCTCTGTGAGCTGCATTCACATGTCACAATGCAGTTTCTTAGAACGCTTGTTTTCAGATTTTATCTGAAGATATTTCCTTTTTCACTGTAGCCGTCAATGCGCTCCGAAATATCACTTACCAGATACCACGAGAAGAGTATTAGCTAACAGCTATCTGAACAGAAAGGTTGAACTCTGTGAGATGAATGCACAGGTCACATAAAAGTTTCTCAGAACGCCTCCTTTCAATTTTTATGTGAAGATATTTCCTTTTTCACTGTAGCTCTCAATTCGCTGCCAAATATCACTTTACAGATTCCACGAGAAGAGTGTTAGCAAACAGGTACATGAACAGAAAAGTGGAACTCTGTGAGATTAACTCAGAGATCAGAAAGACATTTCTCAGAAATCATCTTTCTCGTTTTTATCTGGGGATATTTCCTTTGGCTATATACTCTTCCAAGCCATCCCAAATATCGGTTCTCAGATTCAACAAAAACTGGACTAGGAAACAGTTCCATGAAATACAGTTGTAACTCAGTGAGTTGAATTCACACATCACAAAGCAGTTCCTCAGAAATCTTCTTTCTACTTTTTACCTGAAAATATTTTCTTTGTCACTGTCAGCTTCATTGAGCAAAGAAATATCCTACTGCAGATTTCAAGAAAACTGTGTTAGCAAACTGATCAATGAACAGAAAAATGTAACTCTGTGAGTTGCATTCACACATCACAATGCAGTTTCTCAGAACGCTTCTTTTCAGATTTTACCTGAAGATATTTCCTTTTTCACTGTAGCCGTCAATTCGCTCTGAAATATCACTTAGCACATTCCACGAGAAGAGTATAAGCAAACAGCTACATGAAGAGAAAGGTGGAACTCTGTGAAGTGAATTCACAGTTCACATAGAAGTTTCTCAGAACGCTTCCATTCAGTTTTTATCTGAAGATATTTCCTTTTTCACTGTAGCCGTCAATGCGCTCCCAAATATCACTTTGCAGATTCCACGAGACGAGTGTTAGCAAACAGCTATATGAACAGAAAGATGGAACTCTGTGAGATGAATGCACAGGTCACAGAGAAGTTTCTCAGAATGCTTCCTTTCAGTTTTTATCAGAAGATATTTCCTTTTTCACTGTATCCCTTAATGAGCTCAAAAACATCACTTAGCATATTCCACGAGAAGAGTGTTAGCCAACAGCTACATGAACACAAAGGTGGAACTCTGTGAGATGAACTCAGAGATCAGGAATATATTTCTCAGAAGTCTTCTATCTCGTTTTTATCTGTTGATATTTCCTTTGGCTATATACTCCTCCAAGCAATCCGAAATATCGGTTCTCAGATTCAAAAAAAACTGGACTACCAAACAGCTCCATGAAATACAGCTTTAACTCAGTGAGTTGAATTCACACATCACAAAACAGTTTCTCAGAAAGCTTCTTTGTACTTTTTATCTGAAGATATTTCCTCTGTCACCATAAGCTTCATTGGGCAAAGAAATATCCCACTGCAGTTTTGAAGAAAATTGTGTTAGCAAACTGATCTATGAACAGAAAAGTGGAACTCTGTGAGTTGCATTCACACGTCAAAATGAAGTTTCTCAGAACGCTTCTTTTCAATTTTTTTCTGAAGACATTTCCTTTTACACTGTGGCCCTCAATGCACTCTCAAATATTACTTTGCAGATTCCACGAGAAGAGTGTTAGCAAACAGCTACATGAACAGAAAGGTGACCTGTGAGATGAATGCACAGGTCACAGAGAAGTTTCTCAGAATGCTTCCTTTCAGTTTTTATCTGAAGATATTTCCTTTTCCACTGTATCCCTTAATGCGCTCAAAAACATCACTTAGCAGATTCAACGAGAAGAGAGTTAGGAAACAGCTACATGAACAGAAAGGTGGACCTCTGTGAGATGAATGCAGGTCACACTGCAGTTTCTCAGAACGCTTCTTTTCAGTTTTTATCTGAACATATTTCCTTTTTCACTGTAGCCGTCAATGGGCTAGCAAATATCACTCAGCAGATTCCACTACAAGACAGTTAGCAAACAGCCACATAAACAGAAAGGTGGAACTCTGTGAGATGAAGGCATAGATCACATAGAAATTTCTCAGAACGCTTCCTTTCAGTATTTATCTGAAGATATTTCCTTTTTCACAGTAGTCCACAGTGCTCTCCCAATTATCACTTTGCATATTCCACGAGAAGAGTGTTAGCAAACAGATACATGAACAGAAATGTGGAAGTCTGTGAGATAAATGCATAGATCAGATAGAAGTTTCTCAGATCGCTTCCTTTCAGTATTGATCTGAAGATATTTCCTTTTTCACTGTAGCAATCAATGCGCTCTGAAATATCACTTAGCAGATTACACGAGAAGAGTGTTAGCAAACAGCTACATGAACAGAAAGGTGGAACTCTGTGAGATGAATGGACTGGTCACATAGAAGTTTCTCAGAACGCTCCCTTTCAGTATTTATCTGAAGATATTTCCTTTTTTACTATAGCCCTCAATGTGCTCCCAAATATCACTTTGCGGATTCCACGAGAAGAGTGTTAGCAAACAGCCACATGAACAGAAAGGTAGAACTCTGTGAGGTGAATGAACAGGTCACAAAGAAGTTTCACAGAACGCTGGCTTTCAGTTTTTATCTGAAGATATTTCCTTTTTCACTGTAGCCCTCAATGCGATCCCAAATATCACTTTGCAGATTCCACGAGATGAGTGTTAGCCAACAGTTACATGAACAGAAAGGTGGAACTCTGTGAGATGAATACATAGATCAGATAGAAATTTCTCAGACTGCTTCCTTTCAGTATTTATCTGAAGATATATCCTTTTTTTTTAAAATTTATTTATTATTATTATACTTTAAGTTGTAGGGTACATGTGCATAACATGCAGGTTTGTTACATATGTATACTTGTGCCATGTTGGTCTGCTGCACCCATCAACTCGTCATTTACATCAGATCTAACTCCCAATGCAATCCCTCCCCCCTCCCCCCTCCCCATGAAAGGCCCCGGTGTGTGATGTATTCATACAGCCAACAGACATATGAAAAAATGCTCATCATCACTGGCCATCAGAGAAATGCAAATCAAAACCACAATGAGATACCATCTCACACCAGTTAGAATGGCGATCATTCAAAAGTCAGGAAACAACAGGTGCTGGAGAGGATGTGGAGCAATAGGAACACTTTTACACTGTTGGTGGGATTGTAAACTAGTTCAACCATTATGGAAAACAGTATGGCGATTCCTCAAGGATCTAGAACTAGATGTACCATATGACCCAGCCATCCCATTACTGGGGATATACCCAAAGGATTATAAATCATGCTGCTATAAAGACACATGCACACGTATGTTTATTGCGGCACTATTCACAATAGCAAAGACTTGGAATCAACCCAAATGTCCATCAGTGACAGATTGGATTAAGAAAATGTGGCACATATACACCATGGAATACTATGCAGCCATAAAAAAGGATGAGTTTGTGTCCTTTGTAGGGACATGGATGCAGCTGGAAACCATCATTCTTAGCAAACTATCACAAGAACAGAAAACCAAACACCGCATGTTCTCACTCATAGGTGGGAACTGAACAATGAGATCACTTGGACTCAGGAAGATATATCCTTTTTCACTGTAGCAATCAATGCGCTCCCAAATATCACTTTGCAGATTCCACGAGAAGAGTGTTAGCAAACAGCTACATGAACAGAATGATGGAACTCTGTGAGATCATCTCAGAGATCAGAAAGACATTTCTGAGAAATCTTCTTTCTCCTTTTTGTCTGGGGATATTTGCTTTGGTTGTATACTCCTCCAAGCAATCCGCAATATTGGTTCTCAGATTAAAAAAAAACTGTACAGGCAAACAGCTCCATGAAATACAGCTGTATCTCAGTAAGTTGAATTAACACATCACAAAGCAGTTTCTCAGAAAACTTCTTTCTACATTTTCCTGAAGATATTTCCTTTGTCACCATAAGCTTCATTGGGCAAAGAAATATACCACGGCAGTTTTGAAGAAAACTCTGCTAGCAAACTCATCAATGAACAGAAAAGTGTAACATTGTGAGTTGCATTCACACGTCACAATGCAGTTTCTCAGAACGTTTCTTTTCAGTTTTTATCTGAAGATATTTCGTTTTTCACGGTAGCCCTCAATGCGCTCCCAAATGTCACTTAGCAGATTCCACGAGAAGAGTGTTAGCAAACAGTTACATGAACAGAAACGTGGAACTCTGTGAGATGAACTCCGAGATCAGAAAAACATTTCTCAGAAATCTTCTTTCTCGTTTTTGTCTGGGGATATATCCTTTGGCTGTATAATCCTCCAAGTGATCCGAAATATCGGTTCTCAGATTCAACAAAAACTGGACTAGCAAACAGCTCCATGAAATACAGTTGTAACTCAGTGAGTGGAATTCACACATCACAAAGCAGTTTTGCAGGAAGCTTCTTTCTACTTTTTATCTGAAGATATTTCCCTTGTCTCCATTAGCTTCATTGGGCAAAGAAATATCCCACTGCAGATTTCAAGAAAACTGTGTTAGCAAACTGATCAATGAACAGAAAAGTGTAACTCTGCGAGTTGCATTCACACGTCACAATGCAGTTTCTCAGAACGCTTCTTTTCAGTTTTTATCGGAAGATATTTCCTTTTTCAATGTAGCCGTCAGTGCGCTCTCAAACCTCACTTAGCAGATTCCACGAGAAGAATGTTAGCAGACAGCTACATGAACAGAAAGGTGGAAGTCTGTGAGATGAATGCACAGGTCACATGGAAGTTTCTCAGAACGCTTCATTTCATTTTTATCTGAAGATATTTCCTTTTTCGCTGTAGCCCTCAATGAGCTTCCAAATATCACTTTGCATATTCCACGAGAAGAGTGTCAGCAAACAGCTACATGAACAGAAAGGTGGAACTCGGTGAGGTGAATGCATAGCCCACATAGAAGTTTCTGAGAACGCTTCCTTTCAGTTTTTACCTGAATATATTTCTTTTTTCACTGTAGCCCTCAATGTGCTCCCAAATATCACTTTGCAGATTCGACGAGAAGAGTGTTAGCAAACAGCTACCTGAACAGCAAGGTGGAACTCAGGGAGATGAACTCAGAGATAGAAAGACATTTCTCAGAAATCTTCTTTCTCGTTTTTATCTTGGGAAATTTCCTTTGGCTGTATACTCCTCTAAGCAATCCGAAATATTGGTTCTCAGATTCAACAACAACTGGACAAGCAAACAGCTCCATGAAATACAGCTGTTACTCACTGAGTTGAATTCACACATCACAAAGCAGATTCTCAGAAAACTTCTTTCTACTTTTTTCCTGAAGATATTTCCTTTGTCACCATAAACTTCTTTGGGCAAAAAATATTCCACTGCAGATTTCAAGAAAATTGTGCTAGCAAACTCATCAATGAACAGAAAATTGTAACTCTGTAAGTTGCATTCACACGTCACAATGCAGTTTCTCAGAACGCTTCTTTACAGTTTTTATCTGAAGATATTTCCTTTTTCACTGTAGCCGTCAATGGGCTCCAAAATATCCCTTAGCAGATACCGCGAGAAGAGTGTTATCAAACAGGTACATGAACAGAAAGGTGGAACTCTGTGAGATGAATGCATAGGTTACATAGAAGTTTCTCAGAACGCTTCCTTTCAGTATTTATCTGACGATATTTCCTTTTTCACTGTAGCCCTCAATGCGCTCCCAAATATCACATTGCAGATTCCACGAGAAGAATGTTAGCAACAGCTACATAAACAGAAAGGTAGAACTCTGTGAGATGAACTGAGAGATCAGAAAGACATTTCTCAGAAATCTCCTTTCTCGTTTTTATCTGGGGATATTTCCTTTGGCTGTATACTCCTCCAAGTGATCCAACATATTGGTTCTCAGATTCAACAAAAATGGACTAGCAAACAGCTCCCTGAAATACAGCTGTAACTCAGTGAGTTGAATTCACACATCACAAAGCAGTTTCTTAAGAAGCTTCTTTCTACTTTTTATCTGAAGATATTTCCTTTGTCACCGTCAGTTTCACTGGGCAAAGATATATTCCACTGCAGATTTCAAGAAAACTATGTTAGCAAACTGACCAATGAACCGAAAAGTGTAACAGTGTAGTTGCATTCACAGGTCACAATGCAGTTTCTCAGAAGGCTTCTTCCACGAGAGAAGTGTTAGCAAACAGCTACATGAAAAGTAAGGTAGAACTCTGTGAGATGAACTCAGAGATCAGAAACACATTTCTCAGAAATCTTCTTTCTCGTTTTTATCTGGGAATATTTCCTTCGGCTGTATACTCCTTCAAGCGATCTGAAATAGCCGTTCTCAGAATCAACTAAAACTGGACTATCAAACAGCTCCATGAAATAGAGCTGTAAGTCAGTGAGATGAATTCACACATCACAAAGCAGTTTCACAGAATGTTTCTTTTTACTTTTTGCCTGAAGATATTTCCTTTGTTACCATAAGCTTCATTGGGCAAAGAAATATCCCACTGCAGTTTAAAGAAAACTGTGTTAGCAAACTGATCAATGAACAGAGAAATGTAACTCTGTGAGTTGCATTCACACGTCACAATGCAGTTTCTCAAAACGCTTCGTTTCAATTTTTTTGTGCAGTTATTTCCTTTTTCTCGGTAGCCCTCAAAGAGCCCCCAAATATCACTTTGAAAATTCCATGAGAAAAGTGTTAGCAAACAGCTACATGAAAAGAAAGGTGGAACTCTGTGAGATGAATGCACAGGTCACATAGAAGTTTCTGAGAATGCCTCCTTTCAGTTTTTATCTGAAGTTGTTTCCTTTTTCACTGTATTCCTTAATGCGCTCAAAAATACCACTTGGCAGATTCAATGAGAAGAGTGTTAGGAAACAGCTACATGAACAGAAATGTGGAACTCTGTGAGATGAACTGAGAGAGCAGAAAGACATTTCTCAGAAGTCTTCTTTCCCCTTTTTTATGTGGGGATATTTCCTTTGGCTGTATACTCCTCCAAGCAATCTGAAATATCGGTTCTCAGATTCAACAAAAACAGGACTAGCAAACAGCTCCATGAAATACAGCTGTAACTCAGTGAGTTGAATTCACACATCACAAAGCAGTTTCTCAGAAAGATTCTTTCTACGTTTTATCTGAAGATATTTCCTTTGTCACCATAAGCTTCATTGGGCAAAGAAATATCCCACTGCAAATTTCAAGAAAACTGTGTTAGCAAACTGATCAATGAACAGAAAAGTGTAACTCTGTGAGTTGCATTCACAGGCCACAATGCAGTTTCTCAGAATGCTTCTTTTCAGACTTTATCTGAAGATATTTCCTTTTTCACTGTAGCCGTCAATGGGCTCCCAAACATCACTTAGCAGATTCCAAGAGAAGAGTGTTAGCGAACAGCTACATGAACAGAAAGGTGGAACTCTGTGAGATGAATGCATAGGTTATGTAGAAGTTTCTCTGAACGCTTCATTTCTGTATTTATCTGAAGATATTTTCTTTTTCACTGTAGCCCTCAATGTGCTCCCAAATATCACTTTTCAGGTTCCACGAGAAGAGTGTTAGCAAACAGCTATATGAACAGAAAGGTGGAACTCTGTGAGATGAATGCGTAGGTCACATAGAAGTTTCTGTGAACGCTTCCTTTTAGTATTTATCTGAAGATATTTCCTTTTTCACTGTAGACATCAAAGGGCTCCCAAATATCACTTTGCAGGTTCCACGAGAAGAGTGTTAGTAAACAGCTACATGTACAGAAATATAGAACTCTGTGAGATGAACACAGAGATCAGAAAGACATTTCTCAGAACTCTTCTTTCTCGTTTTTATCTGGGAATATTTCCTTTGGCTTCATATTCCTCCCAGAGATCCGAAATATCGGTTCTCAGATTCAACAGAAACTGCACTAGCAAACAGCTCCAAGACATACAGCTGTAACTCAGTGAGTTGAATTCACACACCACAAAGCAGTTTCCCAGAAAGCTTCTTTCTACTTTTTACCTGAAGATATTTCCTTTGTCACAAAAAGCTTCATTGGGGAAAAAAAATATCCCATTGCAGATTTCAAGAAAACTCTGCTAGCAAACAGATGAACAAAAGAGTGTAACTCTGTGAGTCGCATTCACACGTCATAATGCACTTTCTCAGAACGCTTGTTTTCAGTTTTTATCTAAAGGTATTTCCTTTTTCACTATAGCCATCAATGGGCTCCCAAATATCACTTAGCAGATTCCACGGGAAGATTGTTATCAAACAGCTACATGAACAGAAAGGTGGAACTCTGTGAGGTGAATGAACAGGTCATATAGAAGTTTCTCAGAACGCTTCCTTTCAGTTTTATCTGAAGATATTACCTTTTTCACTGTAGCAGTCAAGGCGTTCCCAAATATTACTTCGCAGATTCCACCAGAAGAGTGTTAGCAAACAGCTACGTGAACAGAAAGGTCGACCTCTGTGAGATGAATGCATAGATCAGATAGAAGTCTCTTAGATCGCTTCCTTTCAGTATTTATCTGAAAATATTTCCTTTTTCACTGTAGCAATCAATGCGCTTCCAAATATTACTTTGCAGATTCCACGAGCAGATTGTTAGCAAACAGCTACATGAACACAAAGGTGGAACTCTGTGAGATGAACTCAGAGATCAGAAAGACATTTCTTGTGAAATCTTCTTTCTCGCTTTCACTGGGACATTTCGCTTGGCTGTATACTCTCCATGAACTAATTATCTGATCTCAGATTCAACAAAACTGGACAAGGAAACAGCCTCCATGAAATGCAGCCGCATCTCTGCGAGTTGAATTCACATCACAGAGCAAAGTTTCTCGAAAACTTTCTACATTCATATGAAGATATTTCCTTTGTCACCCGCCAGTTTCCATTGGCAAATGAAATATCGTGACTGCAGTTTTGAAGAAAAACTTTGCCAGTAAACTCATCAATGAACAGAAAAGTGTAACTCTGTGAGTTGCATTCACCGCCGCTAAATGCAGTTTCTCAGGAACGTAGCTTCTTTCAGTTTTATCGAAGATATTTCCTTTTCACTGCAGCCCCTACCGCGCCCCTAAACATCACTTAGCAGATTCCACGAGAAAATCTGTTAGCAAACAGCTACATGAAGAGAAATGCGGGAACCTGTAAGATGAACTCAGAGATCAGGCGTATACAAGTTACGTATTGCTGTTAGCAAACAGCTACCTGGAACAGAAAGGTGGAACTCTGTGATTAACTTCAGAGATCAGGAAAAGACATTTTCAGAAATCTTCTTTCTCGTTTTTACTGGGGACATTTCCTATTGCATACTCTTCCAAGGAATCTGAATTATCTGATCTCTGATTCAAGAAAAACTGGACAAGGAAACAGCTCCATGAAATGCAGCTGCATCTCAGTGAGTTGAATTCACACATCACAGAGCAGTTTCTCAGAAAACTTCTTTCTACATTTTACATGAAGATATTTCCTTTGTCACCGTCAGCTTCATTGGGCAAAGAAATATCGCACTGCAGTTTTGAAGAAAACTTTGCTAGCAAACTCATCAATGAACAGAAAAGTGTAACTCTGTGAGTTGCATTCACACGTCACAATGCAGTTTCTCAGAACGCTTCTTTTCAGTTTTTATCGGAAGATATTTCCTTTTTCACTGCAGCCCTCAATGCGCTCCCAAATATCACTTAGCAGATTCCACGAGAAAATTGTTAGCAAACAGCTACATGAAGAGAAATGTGGAACTCTGTAAGATGAACTCAGAGATCAGAAAGACATTTCTCAGAGATCTTCTTTCTCGTTTTTATGTGGGTATATTTCCTTTGGCTGTATAATCCCCCAAGTGGTCTGAAGTATCGATTCTCAGATTCAACAAAAATTGGACTAGCAAACAGCTCCCTGAAATACTGCTGTTACTCAGTGAGTTGAATTCACATATCACAAAGAAGTTTCTCAGAAAGCTGCTTTCTAGTTTTTATTGTAGGATACTTCCTGTGTCAGCGTAAGCCCCATTGCGCTAAGAAATATCCCAATGCAGATTTGAAAAAAACAGTGTGAGCAAACGGATGAAAGTAAAGGAAAGTGAAACTCTGTGAGTTGCTTTCACACGTCACAATGCCGTTTCTCAGAACGCTTCTTTTCAGTTTTTATCTGAAGATATTTCGTTTTTCACTGTAGCCGTCAATGGGCTCCAAAATATCACTTAGCAGATTCCACGAGAAGAGTGTTAGCAAACAGCTACATGAACAGAAAGGTGGAACTCTGTGAGATTAATTCATAGGTTACATAGAAGTTTCTCAGAACACTTCCTTTCAGTATTTATCTGAAGATATTTCCTTTTTCACTGTAGCCCTTAATGCGCTCCTAAATATCACTTTGCAGATTCAACGAGAAGAGTGTTAGCAAACAGCTACCTGAACAGAAAGGTGGAACTCTGTGAGATTAACTCAGAGATCAGAAAGACATTTCTCAGAAATCTTCTTTCTCGTTTTTACCTGGGGATATTTCCTTTGGCTGTATACTCCTTCAAGCAATCCGAAATATTGGTTCTCAGATTCAACAAAAACTGCACTAGCAAACAGCTCCATGAAATACAGCTGTACCTCAGTGAGTTGAATTCACACATCACAGGGCAGTTTCTCAGAAAGCTTCTTTTTACTTTTTATCTGAAGATATTTCCTTTGTCACCATAAGCTTCATTGCGCAAAAAATATCCCACTGCAGATTTCAAGAAAACTGTGCTAGCCAACAGATCAACAGATCAATGTTGTAACTCTGTGAGTTGCATTCACATGTCACAATGCAGATTCTCAGAACGCTTCTTTACTGTTTTTATCTGAAGATATTTCCTTTTTCACTGTAGCTGTCAATGCGCTAACAAACATCACTTAGCAGATTCCACGAGAAGAATGTTACCAAACAGCTACATGAACAGAAAAGTGGAATCATGTGAGATGAATGCACAGGTCACATAGAAGTTTCTCAGAAGGCTTCCTTTCAGTTTTTATCTGAAGATATTTCCTTCTTCTCTGTAGACCTCAAAGTGCTCCAAAATATCACTTTGCAGATTCCAGGAGAAGACTGTTAGCAAACAGCAGCATGAACAGAAAGGTCTCTGTGAGATGAATGCACAGGTCACATAGAAGTTTCTCAGAACGCTTCCTTTCAGTTTTTCTCTGAAGATATTTCCTTTTTCACTTAGCCCTCAATGCGCTCCCAAATATAACTTTGCAGATTCCACGAGAAGAGTGTTAGCAAACAGCTACATGAACAGAAAGTTGAAACTCTGTGAGATGAATGCACAGGCCACATAGAAGGTTAACAGATCGCTTCCTTTCAGTGTTTATCTGAAGATGTTTCCTTTTTCACTGTAGCCCTCAATGTGCTCCCAAATATCACATTGCAGATTCCATGAAAAGAGTGTTAGCAAACAGCTACATGAACAGAAAGGTGGAAGTCTGTGAGATGAACTCAGAGATCACAAAGACATTTCTCAGAAATCTTCTTTCTCGTTTTTATCTTGGTATATTTTCTTTGGGTTTATACTCCTCCAAATGATCCGAAATATCGGTTCTCAGATTCAACAAAAACTGGACTAGGAAACAGCTCCATGAATACAGCTGTAACTCAGTGAGTTGAATTCACACACCACAAAGCAGTTTCTCAGAAAGGTTCTTTCTACCTTTTATCTGAAGATTTTTCCTTTGTCACCATAAGCATCATTGGTCAAAGAAATATCCCATTGCAGATTTCAAGAAAACTGTGTTAGCAAACTGATCAATGAACAGAAAAGTGTAACTCTGTTAGTGGAATTCACAGGTCACAATGCAGTTTCTCAGAACGCTTCTTTTCGGTTTTTATCTGAAGATATTTCCTTTTTCACTGTAGCCGTCAATGCGCTCCCAAACATCACTTAGCAGATTCCACGAGAAGAGTGTTAGCAAACAGCTACATGAACAGAAAGGTGGAACTCTGTGAGATTAACTCAGAGATAAGAAGGACATTTCTCAGAATCTTCTTTCTTGTTTTTACCTGGGGATATTTCCTTTGGCTGTATACTCCTCCAAGTGATCCGAAATATCGGTTCTCAGATTCAACAAAAACTGGACTAACAAACAGCTCCATGAAATACAGCTGTAACAGAGTGAGGTGAATTCACACATCACAAAGCGCTTTCTCAGAAAGCTTCATTCTGCTTTTTATCTGAAGATATTTCGGTTGTCACCATAAGCTTCATTGGGCAAAGAAATATTCCACTGCAAATTTCAAGAAAACTGTGTTAGCAAACAGATCAATGAACACAAAAGTGTAACTCTGTGAATTGCATTCACACGTCACAATGCAGTTTCTGAGAACACTTCTTTTCAGTTTTTATCTGAAGATATTTCCTTTTTCACGGTAGCCATCAATAGGCTCCCAAATATCACTTAGCAGATTCCAAGAGAAGAGTGTTAGCAAACAGCTACATGAAGAGAAAGGTGGAACTCTGTGAGATGAATGCATAGATCACATAGAAGATTCTCAGAACGCTTCCTTTCAGTATTTATGTGAAGATACTTCCTTTTTCACTGTAGCCCGCAATGCACTCCCAAATATCACTTGGCACATTCGAAGAGAAGAGTGTTAGCAAAGAGCTACATGAACAGAAAGGTAGAACTCTGTGAGATGAACTCAGAGATCAGAAAGACATTTCTCAGAAATCTTCTTTCTCGTTTTTATCTGGAATATTTCTTTTTTTTTTTAAATTTATTT